>NW_011494744.1:3987163-3987283 GCF_000754665.1 Bison bison bison | reverse complement strand
GCATTTGTAAGGTTTCTCACTGGAGTGATTGATACGGTTCTGTAAAGACAGCTCTGGTCAAACCATTTCTCAAGTTCCTACAACTGCAGATTTTCTGGTCCCCAATAAAGTCTGAGCTCT
>NW_011494744.1:3954067-3986158 GCF_000754665.1 Bison bison bison | reverse complement strand
GTTCAAGGCACTCGTATATCTGATCATCTATTTGAGTAATCTCATGCACATGAATAAAAATCTTTTTACCCTTCTGAGGGCATACATGATATATTTTCCTTTTTTGAGTTCTCTGATTATATCTCTCTTCTGAAGTGTACATTTTCTATGGCTCTCTCCTGGGGAGTTTTCCACTGGTCTTCCTGACCCATCATTTTCTTCACAGTCATTTTCTCGATAAGAACTTGAAAGATACATCTGTCTTAGGCCTTTCAGACATGAGCAGTTCCTCTTTACAAGTTTCCAGCATCACATGCACTCGTTCCTTATGTGGTATTTACAACCCATAACAAGAAAGACTCAAGACTGTCTTCCTTTTGGCTCCAAAAGGTCTCCAGTCCATAGTTATTAACAGTACTCAATTCTTGCCTCTCCTGGGAGGCCGACGAGAGCCAGGAGCATCCTTCTTTGCGTGGCTCGGCGAGGGTAGCTGGGGCCAGGCCATCCAGTGTGCGATTTAAGGGCCAACAAGACCAGCTAGCTTCCCGAGGCCTTTCAGCCTGGCTGGGAAGCCAGAAGTACTTCTAAGTAGGTGATTCATTAGTGTAGACTGAGTTGAGAACCACTGGGTTCTATTTTACTTACTAAGATACCAGGGAATTCTATAATTCCTTTTAATTTCTATTAATCTCTAGCTGCTGCTGCTGCTGCTGCTAAGTCGCTTCAGTTGTGTCTGACTGTGCAATCCCATAGACAGCAGTCCATGAGGCTCCCCCGTCCCTGGGATTCTCCAGGCAAGAACACTGGAGTGGGTTGCCATTTCCTTCTCCAATGCATGAAAGTGAAAAGTGAAAGTGAAGTCGCTGAGTCTTGTCTGATTCTTAGAGACCCCATGGACTGCAGCCTACCAGGCTCCTCCATCCATGGGATTTTCCAGGCAAGAGTGCTAGAGTGGGGTGCCATTGCCTTCTCCAATCTCTAGCTACCTCCTTTCTTTTACCCCAGCCTCTTTCCACTTTGGATGCCTGTCTCCTTTTTGGTATTTTATACCATAGAAGCATCTGATTGCTTTTGGAAGCGAGAACTACCCAATATTTACCTATGAACCAGCACTGCCCTGTTGACGTTACCCTACCTAGACATGTAGAGTGCACTAGGCCACTGGAAGATAGGTCTAGAGTTAAGAGATGGCACTGACCACAGAACCCATGGAGATGCTGAGTCTCCCCGACAAGACCAAGCTGGTAGACAGGGCACTAAGAGGATTACATATGTAAAGACGAGCTCATTATCTTTAGGGTGGCAGCTGTGTAGAAGAATTGCTTCTCTGTGTAACAGCAGGCTTTTTATCTGACTTATCAAGTTCTAACTTTGTAGTCTATTTTAATTAAACTGTTAATGGGGGGAAAAAAGGTAGACCAAAGAAGCAAGTAAATTGCTAAGAAAAAAGCTAAAACTTCAAACAGCATATGCTTCCATATCAGCATATGGAAAACAGAGAAAGGCAGTTAGCCAAAGAAAACTTGAAATATGGAGACTCTCAGGTTCCATGGTTTTCTGGCCTAAATTTTCCTATTAAATGACAAATGCCTGGGTTCAGGGACAAGGGAGAGGCAAAACTTTTGCCTTCAGTATAGTCTAGTTGATGAGCTTCTTTCTTGGGAATAGTATTAATATTTGACAGACCTCCTTAAACTAAGGGAAGGAGAGGAAAGTGGAAGGTGTCTGAGGAGGCATGAGTGATGTTTTTGGAAGGAGACCTTTTGTTCTTATTGGCATGATCATATCACAGCTTCCTTTGTCCCAGATCAAGCCCAGAAAACTAGCTCAGCATCAATGACAAAGTAAGCAGTAATCTTAGAAGAGGGATACTCCATGCACCTCAAGACTTTTCCTTAGGTCTACCTCATCTCTGATTTTGTCCCCTAGAGTCTCCCATTTTCCTCCCTTGCAAAAAATGTCCAGGCCACTGAAGATATTTGCTTTTGACACCCACGTGCCTCTGTTACATGATCCCTGTTGTTGCCATTGCAATTTATTTTCCACTTACGACAAACATGGTTCAAGATCTCTAGCCAATAATGGGCTTAAAAACGTCCCATTTCTGACTGTGAAACAATGCCCCACAAATTCCATGGATGGGGAACATATACCTCTACTTTATCCAGTCAGGACTCTACTTCTGATCCTACTTTGCATCCCAAAGACAGATACCAGATCACAAGAGATGGAAAGAGCCTCCAAAGAAGGCCAAGATGAATAGCAGTTAAGTTAAAGTATCACCGAGATTACAGTTTACATAAGTCTGATTTCTTTTATATTGTATCTTTTTCTGTTCTAATAATAAATCCCCTTTCTATTCATAAAAGTAGGGGTGCCTACTCCAGATGGTTTAAGAGGAAGATATTAAGTGGACATCACAGCGTTTATTCCTAGAGAAGAAACCTTCTAGGGAATTCTCTACCCTCTAAGAACATCCATTTACTTACATTCTTTCCTTTGGTCTTAAGGGGAAACCCCAGTGAAAAACAATCCTAAACAAGGCAATGGAGAAAACTGTGTTGGAGAAACTGGAGTATGAGGAGAGGAATTCAAACTGTCCCAGGGAGGGCATGAAGGAAAAGTACTCTAAATTTGATGTGTGATGTCTATTGGGACCTAAATAAAACACAAAGATTCTAAAATAAAATAAATTGTTTGAAAGGCACTTCAGAAGCATGGGTGGAGGTTATGAGAAAGAACATTTTGATTAAGATTCACCAGCCTAGATTCAGGAAAAGGGAAAAAAAAAAAAGGTGTTGTCTTAATACATACTGCAGCCTTTGAAGCTGTCTCTTTGTTCTCACGACAAGGAGGCAATGAGGGCAACAAGCTCATTTTTCAAAAAACCTTTTGACATAGTTTAACTTCTGGAGATAATAGCCAAAGCAAATGTCACAGAAAAAAAGGATGAAATAAAGTTTTATGTAGAAAAGACCTAGGGCCAGGAGATGAAAGAAAGTCCTAGCTAACTCCAGGATTTGCCTAACATGGCTGGCTGAACCTATCGTTAATGAGATCAGGAGAAAGACTGCACTCAAGCCCCTAAAGGAACAATTACTATTTCCAAGAAGACACTTCTAATCCTACCCAAATCATCTTCAAATGTGCTCCTTTTGTCATAGAGAAGAGGAAAGGATGAAAAGGGGTATACAGGGTAGTTAAAACCAAGTTCTTGCCCAAACCAGTAAATGAATCTATGTCAAAAAATGCAGTCAGATAGTTAGCAATACTGTATTATATTCCCCCCAAATTGCTAAGAGGATATACTGGACTGGGTTGTCACTTCCTTCTCCAGGGGTTCTTCCTGACCCGAGGATCGAATCCCATCTCCTGCACTGGCAGGCAGATTCCTTACTGCTGAGCCATCTGAGAGCCCTTCATGGGTATATACTTCTTTATAAATTCATCAAGTTGCATACATTAAATCTGTATGACTTTTTCTATGTCACTCATACCTCAATAAAGTAGTTTTAAAGGAGGGAGGGAGGAGAAACCTCTGTCCAGTCTCCAACTTTAGGTTTTTCACCCTAGCCAGCTATTTCCAGTTGTTTCTTCCTATAAGTCTCTTTCACTCAAAGATTCCTTTTTTTTTTTTTTTTTTTTATGTGATAAAGACAGCTAGAACTTGGGAAGCATAACAGCTTATCCATCAAGTTCTCTCTAGGTCTTTTCCTTCCCTGCTCTCTCCACTGCAGAAGTCTACCTACTGCTTGAAATGACAGCCCAGACATAGATGCCCAGGGCTTGATGAGACCAGTATTCCCCACCCCTACAACTGCCCATCCACAGGATTGGACTTCTAGAAGCTGTTTACTACATAAGCCAGATCTTCAGCCCTTTGTGATTGGCCTGGGGTTGGACCTCTGACCCAAGCTGGACCAGTCGTCTATTCTGAAGGAACCTGGAAGAGCAAATCAAAGAGCTTGCCAGTCTCAGCTATGGCTCGAAGTGTTTAGTTAAAAACTGAAAACAAAGTCACCACGGGACAACCCTACTCCTCCATGCCGACCAGAAAGTGTAGAGAGCTGATGAGCAGTGAGTGAAGAATGAAAAAAAAGGATGTACAGAGAACATGCTGGAGAATCCCGATTGATTTATTAATTTCTATTTTCAGCCATTTCTGTCCATCAAATGCCCCCCTCCCCCCAACCCCATGTCTCTTTCTCCTTTTGTTCCTGTTGGCTGCAATTGTCTCCTCTTTGTAAATCACCCTCTTGACTAAAGACATTCCCCTACTCGCTCCTCTCTACCCTCTCCCCCACCATGGACACTTATCCCCCATGTCTTTCTAGTTCTGGTTCCCTGAATCCCCATCTCCTGTTACCCCTAAGTGCTAACTTGGCAGTACCTTATCACTGGCTCTATAAAGCTGTGGTGTTTTGTCTATAGGAGATTGAGCTGAGGGTGAAAGGATTCTGTTCATCTCCAAGTTTCCAGTGATCTTGGAGATATCTTAGTTATTGGTGAAATGAGCTGTAATAGAAAAACCATTTTTGAGGTGCCTTTAGGCAAAGTATGACTTATTTACTGATCCTGCCAGCCCTGTGAGGATCTAGAAACCACGGGTATTCTAAGAGCCAAACAGGCAAGATTCAGAAAGTAAAGGAGACCTTCCATACATCCTTTTCATTACATGCATTTTGGGAAGTTTGGATACTTTGGGGTCAGATAATTCAAGACTATTTCTCTGGATTCTGCTGTATTGTGACATGGCTTCCAATATCTCTCCTGATCCCTGGGAGAAAGAGGCTGTCACTATGAGTTCCCAGGAAACCATGAAATTTCCTCATGTTCAAGCTATGTGCCATAAACAGAGATAATTTGCATCCTGTAGAAATATAAATTAGGATATTTACTTAATGAGTACTCCAGAATAAGATGCTGCTGGGATATGAGTAATCCCAAACTCTAATTCCCACGAAGTCTCCAGGCTCCTTCATTTGTTGTTTCATGTACTGGAAAAACTTCTGAGTATCTACTATATCCCCCTCATTCTAATACACTGATGCATGAGCATATCATTCAAAAGTGACTGGGGGAGCTCATTCTAAGTTGTCCAGACAATGAGCCAATTGAGACTCTGCTTCTCCACAAAAGTGTGTGCACCTGAACTTAGCTCCTTATGGTCCCAGGGACTTCCTTTCCCAGGAGAGGATGCTGTAACCTCCCATGGGCCACAAGATCCTTGGGAATGGATCACGTGGCCTTCCCAGACACCTACTTTAAATAGCCGGTACTCAAATCCTGACTGCCTGGTGGCCAAATCATCTGATTAACCCCCACTGAGGAAGAGGCTCTCATTTTTGCCCTCTAAAAAGATAAAGTGTTCTGGACTGAATGTTTCTGTCCCTCTAGAATTCATGTCAGAATGATCTCTGTTCGTTTCCAAGGCAAACCATTCAATATCACAGTAATCTAAGTCTATGCCCCAAACAGTAATGCTGAAGAAGCTGAAGTTGAACGGTTCTATGAAGACCTACAAGACCTTTAAGAACTAACACCCAAAAAAGATGTCCTTTTCATTATAGGGGACTGGAATGCAAAAGTAGGAAGTCAAGAAACCCTGGAGTAACAGGCAAATTTGGCCTTGGAATACGGAATGAAGAAGGGCAAAGACTAATAGAGTTTTGCCAACAAAATGCACTGGTCATAACAAACACCCTCTTCCAACAACACAAGACAAGACTCTATACATGGACATCACCAGATGGTCAATGCCGAAATCAGATTGATTATATTCTTTGCAGCCAAAGATGGAGAAACTCTATACAGTCAGCAAAAACCAGACCAGGAGCTGACTGTGGCTCAGTGAACTCCTTATTGCCAAATTCAGACTTAAATTGAAGAAAGTAGGGAAAACCACTAGACCATTCAGGTATGACCTAAATCAAATCCCTTATGATTATACAGTGGAAGTGAGAAATAGACTTAAGGGCCTAGATCTGATAGATAGATTGCCTGATGAACTACAGAATGAGGTTCGTGACATTGTACAGGAGACAGGGATCAAGACCATCCCTGTGGAAAAGAAATGCAAAAAAGCATACTGGCTGTCTGGGGAGGCCTTACAAATAGCTGTGAAAAGAAGAAAAACGAAAAGCAAAGGAGAAAAGGAAAGATATAAACATCTGAATGCAGAGTTCCAAAGAATAGCAAGAAGAGATAAGAAAGCCTTCTTCAGGGATCAATGCAAAGAAATAGAGGAAAACAACAGAATGGGAAAGACTAGAGATCTCTTCAAGAAAATTAGAAATGCCAAGGGAACATTTAGTGCAAAGATGGGCTCGATAAAGGACAGAAATGGTATGGACCTAACAGAAGCAGAAGATATTAAGAAGAGATGGCAAGAATACACAGAAGAACTGTACAAAAAAGATCTTCATGACCAAGATAATCACGATGGTGTGATCACTGACCTAGAGCCAGACATCCTGGAATGTGAAGTCAAGTGGGCCTTAGAAAGCATCACTATGAACAAAGCTAGTGGAGGTGATGGAATTCCAATTGAGCTATTTCAAATCCTGAAAGAGGATGCTGTGAAAGTGCTGCACTCAATATGCCAGCAAATTTGGAAAACTCAGCAGTGGCCACAGGACTGGAAAAGGTCAGTTTTCATTCCAATCCCAAAGAAAGACAATGCCAAAGAATGCTCAAACTACTGCACAATTGCACTCATCTCACACGCTAGTAAAGTAATGCTCAATATTCTCCAAGCCAGGCTTCAGCAATATGTGAACCGTGAACTTCCTGATGTTCAAGCTGGTTTTAGAAAAGGCAGAGGAACCAGAGATCAAATTGCTAACATCCTCTGGATCATGGAAAAAGCAAGAGAGTTCCAGAAAAACATCTATTTCTGCTTTATTGACTGTGCCAAAGCCTTTGACTGTGTGGATCACAATAAACTGTGGAAAATTCTGAAAGAGATGGGAATACCAGACCACCTGATCTGCCTCTTGAGAAATTTGTATGCAGGTCAGGAAGCAACAGTTAGAACTGGACATGGAACAACAGGCTGGTTCCAAATAGGAAAAGGAGTACGTCAAGGCTGTATACTGTCACCCTGTTTATTTAACTTATATGCACAGTACATCATGAGAAACGCTGGCCTGGAAGAAGCACAAGCTGGAATCAAGATTGCCGGGAGAAATATCAATAACCTCAGATATGCAGATGACACCACCCTTATGGCAGAAAGTGAAGAGGAACTCAAAAGCCTCTTGATGAAAGTGAAAGTGAAAGTGAAGAGTGAAAAAGTTAGCTTAAAGCTCAACATTCAGAAAACGAAGATCATGGCATCTGGTCCCATCACTTCATGGGAAATAGATGGGGAAACAGTGGAAACAGTGACACACTTTATTTTTGGGGGCTCCAAAATCACTACAGATGGTGACTGCAGCCATGAAATTAAAAGACTCCTTGGAAGAAAAGTTATGACCAACCTAGATAGCATATTCAAAAGCAGAGACATTACTTGGCCAACAAAGGTTCATCTTTGTTGACTGTAGGACATGACTGAGCAACTGAACTGAACTGAGAATTCATGTCAGAAACTGTACTCTCCAATGTGATGGTATTACGAGTTGAGGACTTCACAAGTTAATTAGGATTCAGTTCAGTTCAGTTACTGAGTCGTGACTGACTCTTTGCGACCCCAGGAACCAGAGCACGCCAGGCCTCCCTGTCCATCACCAACTCCTGGAGTCCACCCAGACCCACGTCCATGGAGTCAGTGATGCCATCCAACCATCTCATCCTCTGTCGTCTCCTTCTCCTCCTGTCCTCAATCTTTCCCAGCATCAGGGTCTTTTCAAATCAGTCAGCTCTTCGCATCAGGTGGCCAAAGTATTAGAGTTTCAGCTTCAACATCAGTCCTTCCAATGAACACCCAGGACTGATCTCCTTTAGGATGGACCTGTTAGATCTCCTTGCAGTCCAAGGGACTCTCAAGAGTCTTCTCCAACACCACAGTTCAAAAGCATCAATTCTTTGGTACTCAGCTTTCTTTATAGTCCAACTCTCACATCCATACATGACTTCTAGAAAAACCATAGCCTTGACTATACAGACCTTTCTTGACAAAGTAATGTCTCTGCTTTTTAATATGCTGTCTAGGTTGGTCATAACTTTCTTTCCAAGGAGTAAGAATCTTTTAATTTCATGGTGCAGTCACCCTCTGCAGTGATTTTGGAGCCCAGAAAAATAAAGTCAGCCACTGTTTCCCCATCTATTTCCCATGAAGTGATGGGACCAGATGCCATAATCTTAGTTTTCTGAATGTTGAGCTTTAAGCCAACTTTTTCACTCTCCTCTTTCACTTTCATGAAGAGGCTTTTTAGTTTTTCACTTTCTGCCATATGGGTGGTGTCATCTGCATATCTGAGGTTATTGATATTTCTCCTGGAAATCTTGATTCCAGCTTGTGCTTCCTCCAGCCCAGGTTTCTCATGATGTACTCTGCATAGAAGTTAAATAAACAGGGTGACAATATACGGCCTTGACGTACTCCTTTTCCTATTTGGAACCAGCCTGTTGTTCCATGTCCAGTTCTAACTGTTGCTTCCTGACCTGCATACAGATTTCTCAAGAGGCAGATCAGGTGGTCTGGTATTCCCATCTCTTTCAGAATTTTCCACAGTTTATTGTGATCCACACAGTCAAAGGCTTTGGCACAGTCAATAAAGCAGAAATAGATGTTTTTCTGGAACTCTCTTGCTTTTTCCATGATCCAGAGGATGTTAGCAATTTGATCTCTGGTTCCTCTGCCTTTTCTAAAACCAGCTGGAACATTAGGAAGTTCATGGTTCACGTATTGCTGAAGCCTGGCTTAGAGAATTTTAAGTATCACTTTACTAGCGTGTGAGATGAGTGCAATTGTGCAGTAGTTTGAGCATTCTTTGGCATTGTCTTTCTTTGGGATTGGAATGAAAACTGACCTTTTCCAGTCCTGTGGCCACTGCTGAGTTTTCCAAATTTGCTGGCATATTGAGTGCAGCACTTTCACAGCATCATCTTTCAGGATTTGAAATCGCTCAACTGGAATTCCATCACCTGCACTAGCTTTGTTTGTAGTGATACGATGAAGTCATGAGATGGAATCCTCATGAATGGGATTAGTGCCCTTATAAAAGTCCTGAGAGCTTGTTCCTCCCTGCACACCACCATATGGGGACATAGTCTATGGAGAAGCTGGCAGTCTACAACCTAAAAGAGGTTCTCACCAGAAGGCAAATATACTAGCACCCTGATCTCAGACTTGAAGTCTTCAGAACTAAAATTTCTGCTGTTTATAAGCCATTCAGTGTGTGGTATTGTAGGGGAAGAAAAAGTTTTCCTCAACCCTTTCAGGGTCCCTGGCTGGGTCTCAGAATTAAACTGACAAAGATAGATTCATAGGAGAAAAGCTTACATTATTTAATATGAAATTTAAATAACACAAGTTTTACAAGTGAGAACCTTAAGGAACTGAAGATCTGAAGTAATGGTTAAATGGGGTATTTTTACTCTAGAAATATGATAGGGCCAAGAGTATGAGGTTAAGTGTAGTAGTATGTGTTTGTGTGTGCATGAATGCACTCAGTCATGTCCAACTCTTTGTACTGCCTGGACTGTAGCCCACTGGACTCCTCTGTCCATGGAATTTTCCAGGCAAGAATACTGGAGTGGGTAGCCATTCCTTTTTCCAGGGGATCTTCCTGACCCAGGGATTGAACCTGTGTCTCTTGTGTCTCCTGCACTGGAGATCCATTGAGCCACCAGCAAATGCCGAAGTGTAGCAGACCAGGGGACATTTAGAAAAGCTTCTTTGGATGCCCCAGGCATCCCTTTGTCTTTGTAGGGAAGAATGTTATAGGGATGGCAATCCTCACACAAGGGTTTTATTCCCTACCGATACTCCCTGTGGAGAAGGAAATGGCAACCCACTCTAGTATTCTTGCCTAGAGAACTCTTGAACAGAAGAGCCTGGTGGGCTACAGTCCATGGGGTCCCAAAGAGTCAGACAAAACTGAGTAACTAACGTTGATACTCCCTGAGGGAGGAGGGAAGGAAAGGGATGTGGGGAGAAGATCAGAGTGAACTTCCTGCCTCTGCAACTATCTCAAAACCCTTCAGCTGAAAATATGCAATATTTATATTATCCCACCACCTCATGGCAAATAGAAGGGGGAAAAGTAGAAGTAATAGATCTTATTTTGGAGGGCTCTAACTGCGGATGGTGAGTGCAGCCATGAAATTAGAAGACACTTGCCTCTTGGAAGGAAAACTATGACAAACCTAGACAGCGTATTAAAAAGCAGAGATATCACTTTGCCAACAAAGGTTCATATAGTCAGTGCTACAGTTTTTCCAGTAGTCATATCTGGATGCAAGAGTTGGACCATAAAAAAGGCTGAGCATTGAAGAATTGATGCTTTTGAATTGCAGTGTTGGAAAAGACTTTTGAGAGTTCCTTGAACAGCAAAGAGATCAAACCCATCAAGTTTAAAGGATATCAACCCTGAATATTCTTTGGAAGGACTAATGCTGAAGCTCCAATACTTTGGCCACCTATACAAAGAGCCCACTGACTGGAAAAGACCCTGAAACTGGGAACGATTAAGGCAAAAGGAGAAGAGGGTGGTAGAGGATGAGATGGTTAGATAGCATCATTGACTCAATAGACATGATTCTGAGCAAACTCCAGTAGATAGTGAAGGACAGAAAAGCCTGGCGTGCTACAGTCCATGGGCTTACAGAGAGTCAGACACAACTCGGCAACTGAACAACAATACTTACAATACTTATATTTAAATTAGCATTGCATTAAACATTATAGTAAATACAGATTTTTAATAGGCAATACAAATATAAAATTGCAAATTCAGAAAATTTGCATGATTCTCTACTATGAACATGGTAGAGAGATTCCTATGATAGAGGAGAGAGATCAGCTTTGGTGAGATTTTTCAGGGAACACCTGGCTGAGGAAGGAAGATAAACTGACAATTGATAGATGAGAAGGGCCAGCCAGCCACATAAAGAGCTGCAGGCAGGAGAGTCTACACTGACGGACAGCACAAAGGATGTTCCCAGAGAGGAAGCAACCCGCGAGCTAAAGGAGTGCAGTGTAGCTGAAACAGGGAAAAGAGGTAAAACAGGGAGGTTGAGACAAAGCTGTCGAGGTACTAACCATGACCCAGTCACTACCCAAAGTCTATTCCTGGTTTGGCCCCTGGAATGGAAGCTAATCTACCTTTCATAATAATACCAAGTCAAAGACAGTGCTTTCAGAATTCTCCTGCCCACCAGTCCAAGGGGGTACTTTCACTAAGCAGTCCCAAGATGAGAGTACCACCACCCCCCCATATATTTTCCACTTTGTAGACAAGGGGAGAAGCGGGAAGAGACAAAATGGGAGATTAGGATTGAGATACATACACTAGTGTTACTGCTAAGTCGCTTCCGTCACGTGCGACTCTTCGCAACCCGATGGACAGCAGCCCGCCAGGCTCTTCTATCCATGGGATTCCCCAGGCAAGAATACTGGAGTGAGGAATGAGATATATAAACTACCAGGTATAAAATAGATAGCTAGTGGGGAGCTGCTGTATAGCACATGGAGCTCAGCTCAGTGCTCCGTGATGACCTAGAGGAGTGGGAGGGAGGCTCAACTGGGAGGGGATATATGTGTACATATAGCCGATTCACAGTATTGTACAGCAGAAATGAACACGACATTGTAAAGCATTTATCCTCCAATTTTAAAAAAGAGAGCGTAAGAATAGTTTCAAGGAATACTCTTGTCATTACCATGATGTTTACATGCTAGACTTGCATTCAGATGGTGAGAATAATGCTACTGGTGCTGCTGATTACAACTGACAGCTAAACTCACATTTTTTGATGATTAACTGTCTGCCAGGATCTAGGTGAAAAACTCCATGATTTAATCCTCACAAGCATATATACTTGTCACAGAGCCAGAGTCAGGGGTATTGCGAGTATATCTGGGTGAAGAAGGGGTTAAGAAAGGTCATGGTTTCTTTCAAGTACATTTGTCATAACGGCATGAAAAATTGGGTGTCACGGCCTGTTTATGTTACAGAATCACTGTTTCAGAAATAAAATACAGGAATGTTTAGGCTTGTCCTTGAGCTGGACTTGGGAACTCATGGTCCACAAAGCAAAACACATTGCTTCCAACATTCTCCAAACAAGAATCCTAAGATCTGACAGCTGATAGAAACTTTATGACAAAATAATTAGGACTTTCTAAAGAAGTGGTTGCATTGTCTTCCTTATAAGGAGTACATATGAGGGAGAAACACTTCTTGTAGACTAGGCTTGCTCCAGCTCTAGTCCAGTGTATTTTCTACACTGTAGGCAGGGCATTTTTCTAATTTTTTGTGTCTTTTTTTTTTTTTCATTTTTTAAAAAATTTTATTTTATTTTTTAACTTTACAATATTGAATTGGTTTTGCCATATATCAACATGAATCCGCCACAGGTATACATGTGTTCCCCATCCAGAACCCTCCTCCCTCCTCCCTCCCCGTACCATCCCTCTGGGTCGTCCCAGTGCACCAGCCCCAAGCATCCAGTATCGTGCATCAAACCTGGACTGACGACTCGTTTCATATATGATATTATACATCTTTCAATGCCATTATCTCCCCAGCCCCAAAACCTTCTTCATTCTTAGGCATGGGGTTGGATGTATGGCTTTGAACCACTAGAAAATGCTCTTCTCAAGGACGCCCCAGGCTTTCTCTGGAGCCCGCACAGACCTTGAGACCTTAACTAGTTGCCTTGAGCATTCCACTGGACTGACCTCAGGATGCTCCCAACTCTGCTCGCCATCCTCCTGTTAACTCTGGATTTGCCTTGTGCTTTTCTTTCTCACCACAGCTCTGTACCTACGTCGCATTGGTTAACACCCTCTCCTGGTTGAGTTTACTCCTAGAGTTTCCACAAGATCTCACCCTGAAATGCAAGTGAGACACATCCTACAGAATTTATCTTTTGATTTTGTTCAGGCATGAGCTTTTAGGACATTGCCCTCAAAATGATTTGTGTTGCAAAAACCACTATGAGCCTAGAGAAATTTGGTAAGATCTTTCGAGAAGCCGCCAAATTAGTAAACCAAAGCAAAAATCCCACATGCAGCTTCTAGTCTCACATACTTTCTCTTTCCTGGACCTAGGAAAACCCTAACCATTCTCTATTCCATCTGTGCTTTCCTCCAAGTGTTTTGAGACTCAGAAGATAACACCTTCCACTTCCGAACAGATCATTTTCTAAGTGTGTTTAATGAAACTGATGTCATAAGAAAAACAAACAATATCACAGATCTTCCAAAAGATAATCTTCCTGATAATTCAGTGCTTGTTTTCTTAATTCAAGAATGACTAGCATCCAAAGAATTTTGAATGCATATGGAAAACAAAAAGGAGCTAGCATGCATTGTATAATTTCTTTTGGACACATGCATGCTGCACTAGGCATGTTACACAATTTAGCTCTTAAGTCCAGACGGCATGCCCCTCAGTTATTCCATAGAAGAGCATAAAGCTCTCTGGGTTGCATGATAGAAATCCCCTTTAAATCTTCTGTAGTAAGTTCCTTGGGGCATGTTGTTTTCTTTACCACTGTATCTCAAATGTTAAAACACATAGGTTTTACTAAATACTTCTGAAATGAATATGTTTTTCTGATTGTATAAATATCTAAGTATGGTAGGAAATATAAATACCACAAAATTACATGACTTGAAAAGTGATCATTTCCTCAAAATTACCCTTCACTCCCCACAACACAAACACTGCTGGGTGAATTACTTTTCACTTGCACACCGGTGCCTTCTGTTTCTTGCTGTAACTGAAATCTCATTCTCTCTTCCCCTTTCCTGGTTCTCAGCTGTCGTCCCACTTCCCCTAGAGTGGTTCTCTGCCACTTGTGTCTGCCCAGTACCACTGCTTTCCTCAGGTAATATTCTTCTCTCATGACCATCATGCATTTTGGCTCAGGGCCTGCCAGGAACAGGACCCCCATCTCCCAACTTCAGTGACTGGTTCTCTCATAGTGAACACATCACCACGGTCATGAGACTGGAGGACTCTGATTGGCCAGACCTGTGGCTTGGTGTGGAATATCCACAAGGAAGTTTCTGGCCACAAGCCCCAACTGCCACAAGATAAAAAGCAGCCTATTCATCAGACCAGCCTGGCTTCCAGTAAAGGTCAAATTTAAACCGCCTCAAGCCCATTGGAATTCTGTAGAAGTCTCCAGAGTCATGTTGCAGAGATACTCTCCTTAGCTACTACACATACATCCTAGCCTGACTGGGTTGTGATCTGGATTCACAGACAGAGCTGTCCCTTTGTAACTCTGATTTGTTCCTATTGACAATAAAGCATTTATCCACCACAGGCAATGTTTACCAGAGTTTCACTTCTCTTCTGGTTTCCTGTCAACTCTTTGTGGGTGCTCTGCGTGGACAACTGTGGTCAGCTGCCTCCAACAGAAAATGTCTGTTGTCTTAGTCACCAATTCTGGACACTCATATTGACGTTCTGCTGCGAAGCATCTTCATCACATATAAACACTTATCCTTGTTTGGGTAAAAATATTGTACGTACGATAGATAGAGTAACAGAGATGACCCAAAGCAATAGCAACTCAACTGCACATTTTACTATTAACTTCAAAGTATTTTCTAAGAATAAACTCCCCTTTTCTACTACTTCTCAAAATATTTTTTTTTTAATAAACTGAAGCTAGTATGTCATAAAATGAAGATTTCATCCAGGGGTAAATTCTAAGAGATACTCTGGCTCAGCGTCGTCTTGAGCAAGCCCAGGTAGCACTGTTCACTGGGGTTTCTCTGCTTCCTGGGAAGCAGATCCACTCTAGTTGCACAGGATTGAAAGATGGGGCCCACATGGTTTGGGGTAAATTTCTGCATTTCTTTCTTACCCCTGAAAAAATGATTTCATAGAATAAGAGTATAGAGTTTTGATTTCAATTCATCAAAACTGATCGATTAAAACCAGAAAAAAAAAAATTAAAAGCAAACCCCTCAGAACATCAGTACTATTTTTTTTTTTTCCTGCATCTTTTGCTTTACAAGAGCTTTGCTAAAAGCTTTCAGTAACCTTGAGGTTCTTAGGGCATGAGCTACCCTTCTCCTTGCATGGCCCTGTAATAAACCTTTCTCTGTTCCAAACTCAAAAAAAAATTAAAAAAAGAAATGGAGTCCAAATCAAAGAGCTAGTGGTTTTCTTGTCAAAATGAAAAAGTCAACCCTCTATCAACAGATAACATGACTTCTCCTAGAGGCAAGTGTCATCATGGTTCAGACCTTAGCTATGCCACCTTCCCATTGTGGTACCCACAGCAAGTTAACTTTTTATAACGGAGGTAATACACAACTTTGGTGAACATACTGGCTTAAGAAACAAAAGCATAATAGAAATTGATATTTGGTGCCTTTTTCCCAAACTAGTTTAAGAGTACCATCCTCGATGTAAACCACAAGGTTTTGCATCCCCTAATATCATTGCGAGCCTTCGTTACTCAAACACCCTTTAGGAATTTAAGAAAAACTTCCTGTTAACTTGTTAGGATGAAGTAGGTTTGCAATGAAGTTGTTTTTACTAAAATTCTGTTTTTTTCATGTTCTACATATTGTGAAATAAAATTCATATTTTATGGAAACATGAAAAGATGGAAAATATGAAATATGAAAATTTAAACATGAAAAAGTGTCCTCTGCACTTTGGCCTGCTCGCTCCCCTCTACTGTGCATTGTGCACCTGTATTGAGTGTCCACCAAACCACCCCCTTCAGTAGAAGTAACAGCTCAACCATAAAGAACAACATGAGCTGTTGAACAGCATCAGCAAGACAACTCTTTAAAAGATAACATTCCTTCTTAATCTTTTTTTCCTTCTTAATCTTGTAAGGGGCCACAATGATATTTAGATTTGGATTGTGTAAACTGTCAATAATACATCATTTAATGTACAGCCGTCTGTCTCAAACTTACACAACTATGCCTTGACTTCTAACATGCAGAACGATTCTCAGAGCTTTCTGAGATGTAGTTCCTGAGTTATTATCCTCAATTTGACTAGAATAGAAATGTCTATTTCTTTTACTATTTTGATTAATTTATTTTAATTGAGGCTAATTGTTTTACAATATTGTAGTCGTTTTTGCTATACATTAACATGAATCAGCCATGGGTGTTATGTGTCCCCCAAGCTGAAGCCCCCTCCCACTTCCTTCCCCATCCCATCCCTCAGGGTTTTTCCAGTGGATTGGCTTTGAGTGCCCTGTTTCATGCATCAAACTTTGACCGGTCATTTATTTCACATATGGTAATATACATGCTTCAGTGCTATTCTCTCAAATCATCCCACCCTTGCCTTCTCCCACAGAGCCCAAAAGACTGTTCTTTATATCTGTGTCTATTTTGCTGTCTCACATACAGGGTCATCATTCAGATCAGATCAGATCAGATGCTCATTCGTGTCCGACTCTTAGCGACCCCATGAATCGCAGCACACCAGGCCTCCCTGTCCATCACCAACTCCCGGAGTTCACTGAGACTCACGTCCATAGAGTCAGTAATGCCATCCAGCCATCTCATCCTCTGTCGTCCCCTTCTCCTCTTGCCCCCAATCCCTCCCAGCATCAGAGTCTTTTCCAATGAGTCAGCTCTTCACATGAGGTGGCCAAAGTACTGCAGTTTCAGCTTTAGCATCATTCCTTCCAAAGAAATCCCAGGGCTGATCTCCTTCAGAATGGACTGGTTGGATCTCCTTGCAGTCCAAGGGACTCTCAAGAGTCTTCTCCAATACCACAGTTCAAAGCATCAATTCTTTGGCGCTCAGCCTTCTTCACAGTCCAACTCTCACATCTATACATGACCACTGGAAAAACCATAGGCTTAACTAGACGAACCTTGTTAGCAAAGTAACGTCTCTGCTTTTGAATATGCTATCTAGGTTGGTCGTAACTTTCCTTCCAAGGAGTAAGTGTCTTTTAATTTCATGGCTGCAGTCACCATCTGTAGTGATTTTGGAGCCCAGAAAAACAAAGTCTGACAGTTTCCACTGTTTCCCCATCTATTTCCCATGAAGTGATGGGTCATCATTACCGTCTTTCTAAATTCCATATATATGTGTTAATATACTGTATTGGTGTTTTTCTTTCTGACTTACTTCACTCTGTATAATAGGTTCCAGTTTCATCCACCTCATTAGAACTGATTCAAATGCATTCTTTTTAATGGCTGAGTAATATTCCATCGTATATGTGTACCACAGCTTTCATATCCATTTGTCTGCCGATAGACATCTAGGTTGCTTCTGTGTCCTAGCTATTGTAAACAGTGCTGTGATGAACATTGGGGTACGTGTGTCTTTCAATTCTGGTTTCCTCAGTGTGTATGCTGAGCAGTGGGATTGCTGGGTCATATAGCAGTTCTATTTCCAGTTTTTTAAGGAATCTCCACACTGTTCTCCATAGTGGCTGTACTAGTTTGCATTCCCATCAACAATGTTACGAGGGTTCCCTTTTCTCTGCACCCTCTCCAGCATTTATTGTTTGTAGACTTTTTGATAGCAGCCATTCTGACTGGCCTGAGATGGTACCTTATTGTTATGAGTGAAGTTGAGCATCTTTTCATGTGTTTATTAGCCATCTGTATGTCTTCTTTGGAGAAATGTCTATTTAGTTCTTTGGCCCATGTTTTGATTGGGTCATTTATTTTTCTGGTATTTAAGCTGCATGAGCTACTTGTATATTTTTGAGATTAATTCTTTGTCAGTTGTTTCATTTACTATTACTTTCTCCCATTCTGAAAGCTGTCTTTTCACCTTGTTTATAGTTTCCTTCATTGTGCAAAAGCTTTTAAGTTTATTTAGGTCCCATTTGTCTGTCTTTGATTTATTTCCATTACTCTGGGAGGTGGGTCATAGAGGATCCTGCTGTGATTTATGTCAGAGATTGTTTTGCCTATGTTTTCCTCTAAGAGTTTTATAGCTTCTGTTCTTATATTTAGATCTATAATCCACTTTTGAGTTTATTTTTGTGTATGGTGTTAGAAAGCATTCTAGTTTCATTCTTTTACAGGTGGTTGACCAGTTTTCCAAGCACCACTTGTTAAAGAGATTGTCTTTTCTCCATTGTATTTTCTTTCCTCCTTTGCAAAGACAAGGTGTCCATAGGTTTGTAGATTTATCTCTGGGCTTTCTATTTTGTTCCATTGATCTATATTTCTGTCTTTGTGCCAGTACCATACTGTCTTGACGACTGTAGCTTTGTGGTATAGTCTGAAGTCTGGTAGGTTGATTTCTCCAGTTCCATTCTTCTTTCTCAAGATTTCTTTGGCTATTTGAGGTCTTTTGTACTTCCATACAAACTGTGAAATTATTTGTTCTAGTTCTGTGAAAAATACCATTGGTAGCTTGATAGGGATTGCTTTGAATATGTAGATTGCTTTGGGTAGTATACTCATTTTCACTATATTGATTATTTCAGTCTATGAACATGGTATATTTCTCCATTTGCATCATCTTTGATTTCTTTCATCAGTGTTTTATATTCATTGACAATTTCAGATCAACTTCAAATTCAGCTGTCTTTCTCACACCTCATCCTCGTTTCTTGTCGTTTCCTCTTTCCACAGCTCTCATCCTCTGAGTCATATTCCCAGCAAGTCCGTCTATGGTTTAGCTAAAATTAAGAGAGACTATTCCTATGAAATGTTTAGTAGTGAGTATACAAATTTTACCTCTGCGGAAGTATAAACTGTTTTGAGCACTATTCCATTTTGGCAAACAAATGCAACTAGTCAAACAATAAACTGTCAATTTACTTATCCAGGACAGTCTCTCAGTACACTTCCAGTCATTTTGCCAGTATATGTGATCTAGAATAGCAGATTTCAACTGTGCATGTTTACTTATACACGATTTTTTTTTCAACAACAAATACCCTGGTTGCAATGGAACACACAGGTGCTCGTGGCAGTGGGGCAGCCACAGTGACAAAGACGTAGACCAGAAGCAGTGACTCCACAAGGGCCCTTAGGAGGTTTGCCTGGGTATACAGGCTAGTCAGTAAAGGAAAAAGGAACTTACACTTCCTGAGTACCTATGTGCTTGGTAATAAGCCATTAGAGATAACCAAGAAGGGACAGAAACTTTTCTGATGACAAACTCTTGGAAATTTTTCTGAGCCCTGTGATTTCTAGCAAGACATGCTGAAAGAGTGATCATGAGCATCTCTAGCCTAGCTCCAAAAATGGATGTTTTCAGGCTGACAACAAACAAGTTCCTTCTTCTAGAACAAGCATATTTTTCTGTTCCTTTTCAGTGTTGCCCGCTTCCAAATTATTAACCCCTTAATCATATGATTGCAAGCAAGTGGTGCAATTAGGAGAGATGGGAGACAACAGCCTCCCATGAAAGAGGCCCTCCATCTGCAGTCGCCTGAAGACACCTGTTGTCTGTTGCCTCAGAAGGACCTGGACTTTTCGAGCATTTTGGTGCTTGTAGCAAGTCAGATCAGACAAATGTAAGCAATCATACAGTTCCCTTCTACTGATTAACATCAGCCAACAGAGTCACTTGTCATCTGGTGACTATCCGATAGAGAAGAAAATTCAGAGGCTTATTGCCTTTAGTTCTGGAGTCACTTGCATTTCCAAACTCCACTGCTGAACAAATCTGGCTCTCAGATTCTCTGACATCTAATTCTTATATTAGAAACTCCTCTTTTCTCTCTTCTACTATCAAGTGCCCTCAAGACTGATGGCCACCCAATTGCCCTGTATCAGTCGCCTTACCAGCCCTCTCCAAGCTGGAGGATGAGTATGGTTTCTGGCACTCACTCAGGAAACATCAGTGCCAGTCCTCTTATGTCTGTCCTTCTAGGGGAGAAAAAAAGCCTATCTAGCACTAATGTCCCAGTACTCTGCTCAGTGGTCTGGCCACTTCTGAGGTAGCTACTCCCTGTGTCATGCAAGAGAATATGAGGAAAATAAAATCAATGTTGAGGTTTCTTGTGCTAGTGATAACGAATCCTCCTGCCAGTGCAAGAGACGCAAGAAACGCAGGTTTGATTCCTGGGTTGGGAAGATCCCCTGGAAAAGGAAATGGCAACCCACTCCAGTATTCTCGCCTGGAAAATCACATAGACAGAGGAGCCCGGCAGAATATAATTCAAGGGGTCTCTAAAGAGTCAGACACAACTGAGCACAACATTGAGGTTCCAGCCGGCACAGTGAAGGCTCCCCCAGCTCTCTTCGAGTGAAACGGCTACTCCCAGCCCATCTATAACCTGTGTACTCTTCTACTGAAATGCCAATAACCTCTTGTACTTTTTAATGATTATTTGTCTCTCTTTAGAAGAGGGAATGCTGAAGAGGGACAGATAATTTGTCTCATTTACCTATCCAAAGTGTTTACCTCAGTTTTGACACATGAGCTCCTCAATCAATTTGTCAGATTGAATATTTTTACATCCTGAAATTCATTCTAGAAGAGGTTGAGAATAAAAAATGTAATAACCACTAATTATTATAGAAAGTACTGATATGAAATGAATAGCATTTTGATTTTTCATAGACAATAAAGAACTAAATGTGTTGCTGCTGCTGCTGCTAAGTCACTTCAGTCGTGTCCGACTCTGTGCGACCCCATAGACAGAAGCCCACCAAGCTCCCCCGTCCCTGGGATTCTCCAGGCAAGAACGCTGGAGTGGGTGTGTTAGCATTCTCCAAAGAACCAGTGGTGCACATACATGTATGCATGTACATGTATGGGGTTTCTTATAAGGAACTGGTTCCAGCAGCCATTAAGGCTGGCAATCCCAATTTCTGCAGTTGGCAAGCTGCAGACCAGGGGAGCTGGTGGTGTAATTTAAACTAAATGCTAGCAGATTTGAGATCCAGCAGTTGCCAACATTTCAGTTTTGGATTAAAGGCATGAAAAAGTCTCTATCCCAACTCAAAGGCAGTCCAGCAAGTAGTCCCCCTTGTTCAGGGGAGAGTCAGCCTTTTTGTTGTCGTTATGCCTTCAACTGATGGAATGAGGGCCACCCACCTAGGAAGGGCACTCTGCTTTACTCAGTCCATCAATTTAAACGTTAAACTAATCCAAGCACACTCTCACAGAAACACCCAAGCTTTTGATTTTTCATAGACAATGAAGAATTAACTATGTTAGTGTTCCCCAAAGAATCAGTGGTGTAGGTCCATGTACACAGGTACATGTATGGGGTTTATTATAAGGAATTGGTTCCAGCAACCATTAAGGCTGACAGTTTTTCCAAATATTGTGGGCACCGTGTGCCCAAACAGGTTGACATATAAAATCTATCACATTGAGTATGAAAAAGTCTAAAGTGAATGGATCATCCCCTCTCTCCTCACATTCACTCAACAAACACTTAATAAGGACATACAATCTGCCAGGCATTACAGATTCTCTTGCTTCCCTCTCTTTTCTCTCATAGGGTCTAACATTCTGCCAAGGCGATGGGTGCACCCACATGACAGAAGGGACAAGTGAGCTGGGGCAGCACAGACATGATTGGAAACAATCAACATGCAAATGCCCAAGCACAGCCCCCAAGCAGGACTCTTCACTCAGATTTTCATTTCTAGACAATACTGCTAGGGAGAAATGCTTCCTCCCAGAGAAATCAAAGAAACATTTACTTGGAATGATTCACACAAAGGCTCTGAAACTTGACTGTACTTTTAAAATCACCCAGGGAGCTTTAAAAGCCACTTATGCCTGAGCACTGATTAAATCAGAACATCTGGGGGTGGAGCCAAAGCATTCATAGTTTTTAAAAGCTCCCAAAGTGATTCTGATGTGTAGCCAGGGTTGAGAATCACCGATTTACATTAATTTACACAATCTTATGTGTTAGGCTTCTGATTGTAATTATTCAAGGAGTCACTTGCCTGTGGGGCTTCCCAGGTGGCTCAGTGGTAAAGGAACGCACCTGCCAATGCAGGAGACACAGGTTAAATCTCTGGATCATGAAGATCCCCTGGAGGAGGAAATGGCAACAATCCAGTATTGTTGCCTGGAAAATTCCATGGCCAAAGGAGCCTGGCAGGCTACAGTCCATAGGGTCACAAAGAGTCAGACAAAACTCAGCAACTGAGCATGCGCACGTGCACTTGTCTGTACTATATTCGTCATTCTTGCTGGGGTAGCTGATAAAGATGAGGAGCGGTACAGGACTGATAATGAACACCTGGTTAAGCTGTCCAGTTGGCCGGGGGGAATCAGCCCAGTGTTGCCACTGATAACAAGTTTTGGTCTGAGATTCAGTGGCCCATGCCTGTGTGTCAGCCACTTGCTAGGACCACTCCCACTTGCTCTGTCTTCCTCAGTCTTGGTGCCATTGTTTGTTTTCAATGACAGAGCCCAATATCAATGTCTGATCCACTTGCTTTGTCCTCTCTCACCCAAGCTTGTTACCAATTTTTCAAAGTAATGGGTAAAACTGTGTAGCTTATTTCTTCTACTGAGGTAGCATTGCACTTATGGCAGAAAATGAAGAGGAACTAAAAAGCCTCTTGATGAAAGTGAAAGAGGAGAGTGAAAAAGTTGGTTTAAAGCTCAACATTCAGAAAACTAAGATCATGGCATCCAGTCCCATCACTTCATGGGAAATAGATGGGGAAACAGTGGAAACAGTGTCAGACTTTATTTTGGGGGGCTCCAAAATCACTGCAGATGGTGACTGCAGCCATGAAATTAAAAGACGCTTACTTTTTGGAAGGAAAGTTATGACCAACCTAGACAGCATATTCAAAAGCAGAAACATTATTTTGCCAACAAAGGTCCGTCTAGTCAAGGCTATGGTTTTTCCAGTGGTCATGTATGGATGTGAGAGTTGGACTGTGAAGAAAACTGAGTGCCAAAGAATTGATGCTTTTGAACTGTGGTGTTGGAGAAGACTCTTGAGAGTCCCTTGGACTGCAAGGAGATCCAACCACTCCATCCTAAAGGAGACCAGTCCTCGGTGTTCTTTGGAAGGAATGATGCTGAAGCTGAAACTCCAGTACTCTGGCCACCTCATGTGAAGAGTTGACTCATTGGAAAAGACTCTGATGCTGGGAGGGATTGGGGGCAAGAGGAGAAGGGGACGACAGAGGATGAGATGGCTGGATGGCATCTCTGACTCGATGGACATGAGTCTGAGTGAACTCTGGGAGTTGGTGATGGACAGGGAGGCCTGGCACGATGCAATTAATGGGGTCGCAAAGAGTTGGACATGACTGAGCAACTGAACTGAACTGAGCATTGCAGATTCCTCACAGTAAGAGGCAATGGATTTTCCACTTATGGTCAAGGCAGCCCAGCTACAAAAGCAGAAGCAGCCTGGTTTATGCCAAATGGGCTCCCACAAAGAGGCAGGGATGATGGAGTGCAAAACAGTTTTCTGAACCCCACAGAAATGGACACTAGTCCATCTGCTGCTGCTGGGCCAAGAGGGGGCATCTTTCAGGGGGAGGCAGTTAAGCCCAAAGTCTTCCTCTCCCCGAGGTCCTGTCTCCCGTAACTAATGGGGTCAATTCTGGGAGACTCGGGACTTGCAGGGGTGATATACCTGAGAGGTTTAAGAACACAGGCTGTCCAGATGCCACAACTCAAATTAGAATTCCAACATTACCACTATTACCAATGTGACTTGGGGCAAATTACTTAACCTCTCTCATTTATTTGCTCAGTAATGATAGCACTTGCCTATTAGAGTTGCTTTGTAATTATAAGATATAAAGTGTGTGGAAGGGTTATTTGGCACAGTGCTTGGCATAGAGTAATGCTCAAGTAAACATTAGCTATTCTTAATGTAAATGTACCCCCCAGAAGTACATGTGTTTTGGATTATAACTAGTGACTAAGGAATTTTCATGTCCCAGCAGAGTCTGGGCCACCTGTCATGAATACTGTTAGCTTAGTCTCACCACACCCTGAGCCAGGGAGAAGTCAAGCTGGTGGTCCATTAGGAATCACCCCATGCCCACATCACATCAGCCATTAGCAATAGGTGGACCCAGTCCTACATGGTAGACTCATCTTTCTGCCATATCAAATGTATAACCAGTCCCCACTCTACTAGTTTCCAATCCCAATCTCTCTCTAGTCTATCTCAAAGACTGAAGTGGGCCCTCAACTCCAGCCAGTTACTTAGAGGGCTTGAACCTTTGCCCTAATTCATGCAAACTCCTTTCCTCTAGGGGGCAGGTCTATGACCAACCCCATCCATCTTCATGCCTCCAAGTCCTGACTGAAAGCATTCCCTCAAAACAGACGTCTCCCCAAGTAGCCACTACCCCCAGCCTACACAGGACTCAATTCTCTGACTTGATATTCAGCTGCCAGGCTACCCACTAGTCTGGTGTTCTAATATATCTCCTCATATCCCTAACGAGAAGGAAGAGTTAGTTTAACTTTGGTCCAGCTAGCTCCCTCCCCTTCAGTAAGAGTTATGAGTGTCCC
This sequence comes from Bison bison bison, assembly GCF_000754665.1. Classification (NCBI taxonomy): domain Eukaryota; kingdom Metazoa; phylum Chordata; class Mammalia; order Artiodactyla; family Bovidae; genus Bison; species Bison bison. Next base: position 3,961,622 of record NW_011494744.1, on the reverse strand, counting down.
ACAGAGTCATACTTACACTGGGGATCTTAATCACCTTTGCTTCCAAAACACTATCCCTCACCTGCCTGCTGATCAAATCTTTGATCTTTAGCACATGTGAGTTTCTCCTCTTGCTCCCAACTCTCCTCCACTCGACTTTGATATTTCAAGGGTAAGAATCATTTAATATATGATGGATGTCAAATACAGCAGTCAGTACACAATTCCATGACAAACAGATTAATCTGTAGCAAAAGATCAGGATCCAAGTTTAATCCATTTTCTATGGCTTATGTGTGCATGCTGTCACTTCAGGTGCGTCTGACTCGTTGTGACCCATGGGCCATAGCCCTCCAGGCTTCTCTGTCTATGGGATTCTGGAGGCAAGAATACTGGAGTGGGTTGCCATTCTGTTCTCCAGGGGATCTTCCTGACCCAGGGATCAAGCTTGGGTCTCTTATGTCTCTTGCATTAGCAGGCTGGTTCTTTACCACTAGCACCACCTGGGGAGGCCTTCTATGGCTTGTAAACATTTCATAAACTTCTTTTGGTCTTTATATTACTTAAAACTATAAGCTTCTCCATATTTAACATAATAGAAGTAACCCAAGTCAACGGTGAGGGGCTGCAAATTTTTCTTCATTTATTCAATATCTTCATATGTGTATTTGTTCAGACAATGGGCTCCTGAATTTGGATTCCCAGGGAGAAGGTCAGCCACTTCCACTGCTCTGGGTCACGTTTCCAAACTTCACTGCATAAGAGGAGATGTGGCCCAATCCACATTTTCCCAGTAGAGAAACTTCTCTACCCATCATGAATTCCCTTGGAAGATAATTTCTCACCATCTGAGCATGTCTGCCTTTCTGTATGACTTGATAATATTTGGGGTCAAAATGTTTGCCAGTGGAACACTGTTGAACTAACCTAGTCGAGTGCTTCCCAAAGCATGGGATACATTCCACTAGAAAATGATAAGTTGTAGGGAATACATAGAACATTAAATAACAGTGAGTCACATGGTGAGATATTATTCTCTCTTCAAATCTCTTCCAGCCTCTCTGGTCCAGGAGAAGTTTTCAGTTTTGTGCTAATATATCTCCAACACCTCTCTTATACTTTCTAAATTGCCTTTTGCAGAGAAGCCTGTGTCCCAGAATCTTCAGACTACCTTGTCTATCTTGGATTAACAAGGCTTTATTTTCATGTATTCATTTTATGGTTACCTGCTATTTGTGATGTGCAAACAATTTTTTTTTTTAATTTTCAGTCATTATAGAACATTTCCTTTAAAAAATTTAAAATGAGTCAACTTAAAAGAGTAGCAAGTTAGAATACAGGCATACTCATGTTGCAAAACTTGCCAAGGTAACACACAAGTTGAAACTCAGCTCCTGATTTTATCAATGACACCTGGGGACCTGATGACGATACTGATGCCCATGGTCACAATGTTTGGTTGATAGTGAAGCTGAGACAAGAACCAGGCCTTTCAACCCTGAGTCAGTGCTGCTCCATAATTCCATTAGGTGCTTGACAAAGTAAAAGAGGAACATAGTCAGTCTTAATGTGCTTGTGTATCCTGGTCAGGACTACTACACTTACTTCACACCTGGCTGGGAAACCTTCCGGTGCAGCATTTAAAAAGAGACTTCCTAGAGACTATTATATAGAGTGAAGTAAGTCAGAAACAGAAAACAAACAGTTATCACATACTAATGCATATATATGGAATCTAGAAAGGTGATCCTGATGAACCTATTTGCAGAGCAGCAATGGAGACACGGACAAAGAGAACAGACTTATGAACACAGCTGGGGGAGGGCAGTCGGGAGAGGGTGGGAGGTTTGAAGACAGTAACATGGAAACCTACATTATCATATGTAAAATAGATAGCAAATGGGAATTTGCTGTATGATTCAGGGAACTCAAATCAGGGTTGAGATGGGCAGGATGGGGAGGGAGGTAGAAGGGATGTTCAAGTGGGAGGGGACGTGGGTAAACCTATGGCTGATTCATGTTGATGTTTGGTATAAACCAATGCAATACTGTAAAGCAATTATCCTTCAATTAAAAATAAATGAATAAGTAAAATTACAAATTTGCTACCAAAAAAGTGACTTCCTTCTCCTATGTACATCTTCTAGGTTGTATATTAACGTTTAGGCCTTCATTTCAGAAATAAGGAGAAATAAAGTGAGTTTATTACAGGATAGTGAATGTTTTGGCTCAATTTCACAAGTGAGAAAATAAGAAAAAAATGCTTTTGAAATTAAGCTGCTGCTAAGTCGCTTCAGTCGTGTCTGACTCTGTGCAACCCCACAGACGGCAGCCCACCAGGCTCCCCTGTCCCTGGGATTCTCCAGGCAAGAACACTAGAGTGGATTGCCATTTCCTTCTCCAATGCATGAAAGTGAAAAGTGAAAGTGAAGTCACTCAGTTGTGTCTGACCCTCAGCGACCCCATGGACTACAGCCTTCCAGGCTCCTTCATCCATGGGATTTTCCGGGCAAGAGTACTGGAGTGGGGTGCCATTGCCCCTCCTTTGAAATTAAGCAGCAGTCCCCAATTAGACAATAGCATAATTACATCCAATATTGTAACAGTACTATTTTTTTATGTCAACAATCACCTATTTAATTCCCTAATGCAAAACAAGGCAGAATGTTATCTTTTGCTGAGAGATTAATATATTGTAAGGAAAAATGACCTCCCACACACTAAGCACAGGAGGCAGTGTTTTTTGCCACATAGAGAACAGACTGGATACACGTCTCACCATTGAGGGAATACAGTGTTTTCAAAGAACATACACACTTTTAAGATACCATTTCTTTCCACACTTAAGATTATTCTTTGCAGCTGATTATCATTAGATTTCTCATTGCCTAGAAACTTTAGGTTCATCCATGGCCTATCGGGGTAGCTCAGATGTAATTACAAGTAACAAACATTGGTGGGCCATGGCCAAGCCTACTGTAGCTTTAACCAACCTGCAGTAGTTACTTTTATTGGAAACTCTGCTAAGTATTTTGCATGTATTACTTCACATACCCTTCACAACACCCCTGTGATCCCTCTCTTTTGTATAAGGAATCCAAAGCTTAGAAAAGTTAAATTCTTACCCAAAGGTACAAGAAGTTGCAGAACCAGGATTTGAATGTACACGTTTCTGACTCCCCAAAGCAAACAGCTAAACACAAACTCTCAGAACTTGCCATGACAATGCAGCACTCTGTGCCAAGTAGGTGGCACAGTTAACTCAGACCAAATCATAGTTTACTCATAACCTCTACAGGCTGGTTATTTCTAAAAAATTTCCAGGTTGATAATGGTGTTGAAATAAGAAAGGATTTTCTTAATCACCATTTTTAGGGAAAAAAAGTTAGTAATAACCCATAATGCAGCCATTTTTTAAAATAAAAAATTCACTTACATAAAATTATAGAATAATAAAATATCTATGTAACTGTAATAGTTTTCTTGTTAATGCTAGAAAAAAATAATTACCAAACTTAGTGACTTAGAACAACACAAATTTGTTCTTTTACAGCTCTGAAGGTCTGAAGTCCAAAAACAGTCTCACAGAGCTGAAGTCAAGGTGTTGGCAGGCTGCATCCTTCTGGAAGCTCTGAAGGAAAATTCCTTTCCTGGACTTTTCAGCTTCTGCCTCCCTCAGCTCCTGGCTGCTTCCCGGCATTACCACAGCCTCTCGCTACCTCCTTCACATCCACTACTGACTTTGGGTTTCCTGCCCCACTTCTAAACGGACGCTTGTGATGGTATTGGGCCCACCTGGCTACCCCACGCTAACCTCCCCACCTGAAGATTCTTATTTAATCACGTCAGTAAAGCCCCTTTTGCCTTGAAAGATAACTTACTCACTGATTTTAGGACATAAGCATCTTTAGGCCATTATTGTGTCTAGCGCAATTACCAACATTTACAGGGTTTTTTTTTTTTTACTTGAAACAAAATTTTAAATTAAATTGGAAAGGGATCTAACCTTTATTGTAATTGCCTGCATCCAATTTCCAATGAATTTATGCTTTTCCAGGGCTTAATTTCATGGCTAAGCAATGATTTTCTTTTTTTTTTTTCCTTCTGGTTGGAAACTTTCTGGAGCACATAGATGCAGTGATGGTGGTTACTAAGCAGCTTGAACAAACGTCTGTGCAGGAACCACTGTGATGGGCATATTTTAAAACGGTTTCCTCCAAGTGATCAGAACAGGGCCAGGCCTCTAGTTTAGAAGCAGCCTGAAATCTGCTGCAAAAAAAAAAAAAAAGAGAGAGAGATTATAAAATGCAGAGGGCAGTTAAATAAATACATTTACTATTAGCAGTTCACTGGGAATAGGTAAGGGAGCAAAGAGAATTAAAGGAGAGAAGAAAACCTGCAGCTTCTTGAGTAATCCATTGAGCCAGTTAATCATGTTCTGATTAGAACACATATAGCAAGAAAACATGCTCCATATTCCTGTAAGGTTTATCTTCTAACTGTGGAAAAGAAGAGATCCACAGTGCTAAGAAGCCCTTGTCATGGGAAGGAATACCAACCAACCAACCAACCAACCAACCACTTGGCAAATTCTGAGCACAGCAAGCCCATGCAGAAATATATTTGTTTTTGTTTTGTTTCTCATTTGAATTGGTATTTAGAGAACATCCATTCACTTAATGCCCTTAGGAGAGACGGACAGTCTCCTGGCATCTCATTCTGATTAAAAAAAAAAAAAAATCCCTACAAGGGTTGCTACACAGATAGAGCTAAATGTTTCAAAGGTTCAAGTTGCTGCTTCTAAAAGAATCAAGTGACGTTGAAACTACATTTGTAAAGAGATCAACACACTTCTAGTACTGGAAACTCCTTTTACCTAGATGTTACTGTTTATTCAGGCTTGCTTCTAATGACATTTGAATGTGTATATTCATTTCTTAGGAGGGCATTAACTAATACACAATGTTACTTAATTAAGAAGCTAAAATACAGCTTGTTTAAAAAAAAATGAGAAAAAATGCTTTGAAGCAACCAGCCGTACCTAATAAAATATTCTTATTACCCTAATTAGAATTCTTTTTTATCAGTGAGGAGAGAGAAAAAGAGGGAAAAAAGCCTTTGGGACTGGTTGATTCTAAAACTTGCTCCAGTATTTTTCAAACTTTAATGAATATACAAAACACTCAAGGATGGTGTTAAAATGCAGATTATGGTTTAGTAGGAAGGAGAAGGGGCAAAGGGGAAAAGCAGATGGATTCTGTATTTCTTATAAGTCCCTAAGTGATGTCACAGTGCTACTCTTCCCCCTTTAAGTAGTGACCACATAGAAAACTTTATAAAAATAATTACAAATTCCAAAGTACCACTGCAAACTTTCCTGCAGATCTGTAATTTCAACAGGCCCCTTCTGACTGTATCTATATCACCAGCCTTACACTCAATCAATGAGCTGAGGTGGCACAGCCCAAATGCCTGCGGAGGGCATGTGGTTATATAAATATTTGAAATAGATTAATTTTAAAACAGGTACTAAGCTGGTTAGGTTGGAACTAAGCTTCAGACCAGCTTCAATCACTTGCCTTTTAACATGTTTCGCAGTCAGAAAATAATAGCAAATAATGGTATACGTTATAACCTCTGAGTCTAGAGTTGGCAGTCTTAACATTTTGGAGGCCATGTCCCCTGTGAGAATTTGATATAAATTATGTGACATCTACCCCCTAAAAAAGTCTACAAACATCTACACACACATTTCATGAAGAGTTTCAGGAAATTGCATCTTTCCTGGTCTGTCCATGGATTCTTTAAGAGTTTGTGAACGTCTAGCTAATTTTAATTCAGAAGGTATGAAAGAAAATAAAGAATTTTCACACTAAAATAAAGAAATGGTGTTTGCCTGGGATTGCTAATGTGCATCCATACACATGTACTATAGAGTTTTGGCCTGTGTGGTTCTACAGTGGAATTATTTTAACATCTATTCCTATAAACTGTCTTAGGAATTTATGTTTCATAATATTTTACACTTCACTGTGTAATAATTGAGGGTTATAGAATCGAGCATTACTCGATTGAGTAATGAGCTGCAATATGTGACATTACACTGAAAAAACTCTTATCATTTCTCCTCATTTAAAGATGTCAATTATAAAACATTCACTGTAAAGGGTAAACTAAGAAATACCAGCAAATATTAGTTTTTCACTAATACATGAAAATACATGAAATTTGTACAATACATGAAAAATGTGTTGTAACAGCCAAAAAATAAGAGGAAGAGGGATGATCTGAAGATGTATCTAACTAAGCATTTACTGCTGCCTTAGCCACGTGATTACTAATAAGGCTTTGAAGTCAGTACACAAAAGGGCTTTCCTGGTGGCGTAGCTGGTAAAGAATCCACCTGCAATGTGGGAGACCTGGGTTCAATCCCTGGGTTGAGAAGATCCCTTGGAGAAGGCCCACTCCAGTATTCTGGCCTGGAGAATTCCATGGACTGTATAGTTCATGGGGTCGCAAACTAGGACACAACTGAGCGACTTTCACTTCACTAGGTACCAACTTTTCTGTTTTACATGATGAAAAAGGGAGTTCAGAATTTCAGAAACGATTTGCTTGTTTGAATATAAACCTTTCTTGATAAGTAGCCTTGGTGTTTAGAGTCCAGAATACAACTGTGCCATATCACTGGTAATAATGGGAATTACCTTGACCTCTGAGAGTAAAATTTTAAATCAACAGAGAATTGATCAAAGTGAAATTATGCAAAATCAAACCTACAGAAATAGAACTGGTCTCATAAAAGCACAACTTACCTAAGGTCCACATGAATATAATAAATATCCAAAGTAAGACTGTGACAATTGTGAATGGATAGATCAGTCAATGTAGCATTTAAAAGACTTCACAAAATCTAATTATAATAGTGCACGGCCACACCTTAGGAAGTTATGTTCAATAGACTTTAGTTACTCATCCCTAGTATTAGGTGGAAAAACCAAACCATCTTAGCCTAATTCCATTAAATATTTGACCCTTCTGACTTTTTTCTTGATCTTTTGCATTGTGCTTTTCCATTGCTGATGTAATTAATTTCCATAAACTAAGTGGCTTTAAAAAAAACATTAATTTTATTCCCTCTTCACAGGCAGCCTTACCGAGATTCCTCTGCCATTCCAAATGTTTCTGATGAATGCATTTGCACTAAGGTGTTAGTTACTGGGTGTGTTACCTTTCTCAGGATATCTGCATTTGAAAAAAGAACCAAGGACGTGAAATAATGAATTGCATAAGCATCCTAGAGAGTGGGAGAGACCAGCTTTTGATCTTCTTTCTCCCACTTGCAGCAGATTTATTGCTCTCACATGTCCTGCTAGGAATCTACCCAGCAGTCTTGGCTGAGATTTCTGAATATGCCTTGTCATTTTGAGAAGACTTTTGGGCTAGAAGAACGCAATGGATCATTTTTGAATGCCCTTAAGCCATCAAGCTTGCCTACAGAGGGCTGAGTTTCCCAAACGAGTAACAGCCAGTCAGTTTCATTCTAAAAAAAAAAAAAAAAAAAAAATTAATTTAT
>NW_011494744.1:3951301-3953967 GCF_000754665.1 Bison bison bison | reverse complement strand
TAACACAAATTTATTCTCTTTTAGTTCTGGAGATTGGATGTCTGAAGTGAAGGTAAAATCAAAGTGTCAACTGGGTATTTTCTGAAGGCTCCAAGGGTAAAGAATCCTCCTTCTTATCCTATTCCAGCTTATGGTGGCTGTCCATGGGTGTCCCCATCCTTGGATGGTGGCCATCCCACTCGTCTTTGCTTTTGTTGTCACACTGCCTTTTCCAATCCTAATCGCCCACCTCCATCTTTAAGGGCCCCTGTCATTACATTGCAACCACCTGGATAATTGAGAATGAAAACCTTCCTATCTCAAGATCTTTAAATTAGTAGCATGTGAAAAGTCCCTTTTGCCATATAAGGTTATACAGATTTAGGAATTAGTATGTGGATATGTCGATTTCTGCAAGCTTCAAAACACTGACAATAAGGGTACATACATATGGATTAATTGCTTGGGGCAGACTTACAAACTCACATGCCTGACGTACAAAACCAGACTGTTCATTTTTTTGAGACATACAATATGTATGGAGAAGGCAATGGCACCCCACTCCAGTACTCCTGCCTGGAAAATCCCATGGATGGAGGAGCCTGGTAGGCTGCAGTCCATGGGGTCTCTAAGAGTCAAACACAACTGAGCGACTTCCCTTTCACTTTTCACTTTCATGCATTGGAGGAGGAAATGGCAACCCACTCCAGTGTTCTTGCCTGGAGAATCCCAGGGACGGGGGAGCCTGGTGGGCTGCCGTCTATGGGGTCACACAGAGTCGGACACGACTGAAGTGACTTAGCAGCAGCAGCAGCAGCACAATATGTAAGGACTGAAATATTAAGCTTATATAGAGAGCTCTCCTCCCAATGGAGGAGACGAAAGAGACACAGGTTCAATTCCTGAGTCAGGAAGATCCCTTAGAGGAGGGCATGACAACCAACTCCAGTATTCTTACCTGGAGAAACTGACAGACAGGGGAGCTTGGCAGGCTCTAGTCCATAGGATCACAAAGAATTGGACAAGACCGAAATGACCTAGCATAGGTGCAGAGTATAATCTTTAGGGCAAACACTAAAAAGACTAATACAAAAAGATATAGCCAAACAGCCAATAGAAAGTTAAAATAGAATACTAAAAATATTCAAGTAATCCAAAAAAAGGCAGGAAAGAAAGAAAAGGGGAACAAAAACCAAAGTGAAAAAGAAAACAAATACAATCGGCCTTCCATATTCATGGGTTCTACATCCACAGATTCAACAAACCACAGATCGAAAATATTTGAACACAAAATTCAAAAATTCCAAAAAGCAAAACTTGAATTGGTGGCACTCCAGCAACTATTTTCATAGCTTTTATATTATAAATGATAAATAATCTAGAGCTAATTTAAAGTATGTCTGAGAGATCTTATACTATGAAGTCAAGCTATTATTGAACTCTAGAGCCAGTGGCCCTCATCTTCATCAGTGACTAATACTCTACCCATATCAGCACCAGCAGCAGCCACAAGAACAGTATACACCTCTTGGCTGTCTTCTAATGATAATGAGCCACTGTTCTATTCAAAGAACTTTTGCTGACATTCTTAGTTTATTCATTTACACACACATACACACATACCACTTCCACCATCTCTACCACTGCTAAGGAAAAAAACAATTATACTGTAGCTATCAAAAGTAGTATTCTTTGCCATATTTTTATCTATGTTCCTCTCCTTTGAAGATCAAGAAAGAGAGTGATGATTATTCTATCATTATTTTGAGCGATAATTGCCTTTCTGAACAATCCTAATTGACAAATGTATTTGTCAATTTGCGCCATGTCCAGATGGTCACAGTTCTGAGTTAACAGGCGCAGCATTTGATTACAAATCTGAAATAAATGTATCTCCAGGTCAGGTTCTGACAGGCCTAGAACTTTCTCTGTTAAAAACCTTGCCTCAACCTCAGGAACCCTGTTGGGAGAGAATAGACTGAAAGAAAAGCTAATAACCTACATGCGTCAGTCACCATGAGCCACTGGTGAACCTGAATTCTCCCCCAGGGAAAACAAAAATGTGTCTGGAGAACACATCAGAGCTCACTGACAGATACCAAGACACTTGAAGTTATGAAAAATCAGTGTAAAATAAAATAGTCCCAAGTATAGCTCTTATTGTATCTGCTGCTAAGTCACTTCAGTCGTGTCTGACTCTGTGTGACCCCATAGACAGCAGCCCACCAGGCTCCCCTGTCCCTGGGGTTCTCCAGGCAAGAACACTGGAGTGGGTTGCCATTTCCTTCTCCAATGCATGAAAGTAAAAATTCTTCACAGAGCTAGAACAAATAATTTCACAATTTGTATGGAAATACAAAAAACCTCAAATAGCCAAAGCGATCTTGAGAAAGAAAAATGGAACTGGAGGAATCAACCTACCTGACTTCAGGCTCTACTACAAAGCCACAGTTATCAAGACAGTATGGTACTGGCACAAAGACAGAAATATAGATCAATGGAACAAAATAGAAAGCCCAGAGATAAATCCACGCACATATGGACACCTTATCTTTGACAAAGGAGGCAAGAATATACAATGGATTAAAGACAATCTCTTTAACAAGTGGTGCTGGGAAATCTGGTCAACCACTTGTAAAAGAATGAAACTAGAACACTTTCTAACACCATATACAAAAATAAACTAC
>NW_011494744.1:3927547-3951201 GCF_000754665.1 Bison bison bison | reverse complement strand
CAACGTAAGACCAGAAACTATAAAACTCCTAGAGGAGAACATAGGCAAAACACTCTCTGACATACATCACAGCAGGATCCTCTATGACCCACCTCCCAGAATATTGGAAATAAAAGCAAAAATAAACAAATGGGACCTAATTAAACTTAAAAGCTTCTGCACATCAAAGGAAACTATTAGCAAGGTGAAAAGACAGCCTTCAGAATGGGAGAAAATAATAGCAAATGAAGCAACCGACAAACAACTAATCTCAAAAATATACAAGCAACTCCTACAGCTCAACTCCAGAAAAATAAATGACCCAATCAAAAAATGGGCCAAAGATCTAAATAGACATTTCTCCAGAGAAGACATACAGATGGCTAACAAACACATGAAAAGATGCTCAACATCACTCATTATCAGAGAAATGCAAATCAAAACCACTATGAGATACCATTTCACACCAGTCAGAATGGCTGCGATCCAAAAGTCTACAAATAATAAATGCTGGAGAGGGTGTGGAGAAAAGGGAACCCTCTTACACTGTTGGTGGGAATGCAAACTAGTACAGCCACTATGGAGAACAGTGTGGAGATTCCTTAAAAAACTGGAAATAGAACTGCCTTATGATCCAGCAATCCCACTGCTGGGCATACACACTGAGGAAACCAGAAGGGAAAGAGACATGTGTACCCCAATGTTCATCGCAGCACTGTTTATAATAGCCAGGACATGGAAGCAACCTAGATGTCCATCAGCAGATGAATGGATAAGAAAGCAGTGGTACATATACACAATGGAGTATTACTCAGCCATTAAAAAGAATACATTTGAATCAGTTCTAATGAGGTGGATGAAACTGGAGCCTATTATACAGAGTGAAGTAAGCCAGAAGGAAAAACACCAATACAGTATACTAATGCATATATATGGAATTTAGAAAGATGGTAATGATAACCCTGTATAAGAGACAGCAAAAGAGACACTGATGTATAGAACAGGCTTATGGACTCTGTGGGAGAGGGAGAGGGTGGGAAGATTTGGGAGAATGGCATTGAAACATGTGAAATGTCATGTATGAAACGAGATGCCAGTCCAGGTTCAATGCACGATGCTGGATGCTTGGGGCTGGTGCACTGGGACGACCCAGAGGGATGGTATGGGGAGGGAGGAGGGAGGAGGGTTCAGGATGGGGAACACATGAGAAATAAAGGAATAAAAAATTTAAAAAAAAAAAAAAAGTGAAAGGGAAGTCGCTCAGTCGTATCCGACTCTTAGCGACCCCATGGACTGCAGCCCACCAGGCCCCTCTGTCCATGGGATTTTCCAGGCAAGAGTACTGGAGTGGGGTGCCATTGCCTTCTCCGCTTATTGTATCTACACTCTTTAAAAATATATTTTTCAGCTATTCCATCAAAGTGATGCGTCTCTTGGACTTCCCTCGTGGCCCTGTGGCAGAGAATCCACCTGACAATGCAGTGGACATGGGCTTGATCCCTGATCCGGGAAGATCCCGCATACTGAGGATTAACTAAGCCCACGAGCCTAAAGCCTGCGCTTTGCAACAAGAGAAACCACTGCGATGAGAAGCCTGCACACCGCAGCTAGAGAGTAGCCCCCACTTGCCGCAACTAGAGAAAGCCTGAGTGCAGCAATGAAGACCCAGCACAGTAAAAAATAAATAAACAAACAAAATTTAAAATAATGAGTCTCTTTATTCACCCCTTGAATCTAGGCCAGTCCTGTGATGTGCTTTGGCTATAAAATATGGAGAAAGCTATGTTATGCCAGTTCTGAGCTGAAGTCTCAAGAAGTATTTTGTGCTTCCCTTTTCCTTCTTGGAACCCTGCCACAATCATATGAACAACCCCGAGCTAGCCTGTTGGAGGAGAGCTCAGCTGTACTAGCCAAGACTGTCCTAGCCCAGCCTCTAACCAGCTGATCCACATACGTGTAAGAAAGCCTAGGCAAGACCAGCAGAGTTGCTTATCCAACCCACAGCTGCTCGCAGACACAGAATGAGCCCATGGGAGACCAGAACTGCCTAGCCGACAGACTTCAAACTAAATATACTTGTATCTTTAAACAATTAAGATTTGCTTTCATACAAATTGTTAGGCAATAGATAACTAAAACATAAATAGATGAGAGTATCAATATTTCCATCATCAGAGATGTAGACCTTTGGGAAGAATCTGGATCTGAATTCCTCAGTTTATGAAGACAAATAAAGATAAAATATAGAGAATATGAACTAAGAGTTACAAGCACCAGCTAGCTCTTTTCTTTACTATATTTAGCTAATATTACAAATTTTCCTTGATCAGTTCTATTACAATAAATATATTACTAACGAGCACTTTGGCACTAAATATAGACAGATATTTATACTAAAAACTTTACATCAGGTTTTCCCTATAATATCAGGAAATAAAGAGTCTCAGAATCACACATGGAATGCCTATCAATATGAATTTTGTAACACAAGGGCCCATGTCCTACAGTCTCACTACATTTGACTGCCTCCCACTATGGTAAGGCACAGACTGCAACTTATATTGGGCTGAAATTTTAAAATCAGTACACTAAGCAAATAATTGCAGTTCAAATTATCCTTGAAAATGTCTTTGCCTATAAATTACAACACCAGCTGTTAGGAAGTCCACCAGAGTCAGTTTTTTTCCTCCAGTACTGAACAGACAGCTAGAGTTTGGGAGGGAGAGAGATTAGTATAAATAGATAGATTGTGTATCAGAGTCCACGTTGAATTTTAAAAGAAATACACACACACATGGCCATGTGTTTTATAAATGGTTAGATGCTCACACTGCAAGAGATATATGAGATTTGAAACCTACTAAATGATCATCATACTCACCTCTTCCATCTCATTTTTCCTTTGGCCCGTAAGCCAGACTGACAGATGGAATCATGATATTAAAATTTGCTCTTTCTCTATTCCTGTTTCCTTCCATTGCCAAGTATTTAAACACTTAAATTCACAAAAGTTAAATGTGTATCTGGTGCAACTTCACTCTACTGTTGCAGGAAAACATAACATGCCACCCCTTCCAGAGTCATCAAGGAAGTAAGCGTATGTGGAAAACTGGAAAGGTTGACACATGAGCAGTCAGGAACCCCTGGTCTCGATCCCTGATCTGGCACTAACTTGCTACATGACCTTGCTGTGTGTCAAAATCCATTTGCCATCTCTGGAGCTCGGTTCCCTCACCTGTAAAATGATTTTTGACTCAGAGAAATACACCTTAACCCCTTTATACCAAGAGATAAAACACAGCAGGTAAAATTTGACCGCTTCCAGGAAATTAAAAAAGGGTGGGGGAGGGGTGGGATTGATGCAAGGCTCCTATTCCTCAAGGAACAACTGGCTTCCCAGCAGCAATCCTGGGTGCTTCCTGAGACCCAGACTTCTGCCTTCCGACAGACACACTGTCCACTCATGGATTCTGTGATGTCCTGGATCCAGGGTGCAACAGTCCTGAGCTCCAGCCTCCGCTCCTTCCCCTGTTACCGGCATAAATCTTGGCAACTTACTTAAGCTATCTATAACTTCAATTTCCTCATGCATGCAACTAATCATATATATTTAACCTACACACGTAATAATAGTTGGTATTTTTGTTAAATATATAAGATAACATATGTTAAGCCCAGTTATTTTGTGCCCCTTGGGGTCATTTAAACACTCCAAAAGCAACAAAAACAGAATGCTACTTTCTTAAGCAATAAAATAAAAATAAATAAATGGGAATAGTGAGCTCAGGAAACAGGAGAGCAACCAGACCTTGTAAAGACTGGGCTCAGGGCAGACTGGGGTATCCGCACAGTAGGATAAATGTCCCTACATGGGTCTCTGCCCCATCAACCCTCTGTGTTTAGGATGGAATTGCTGAGAGAGATAATCCAGGTGGCTTAGCTTGGATCATTGGACTACATCTGATCAAAGGGTAAGAGCCCTGTGAGGGAAAACCCCATTCAGGCTGTACACACTGAATACGAGTGAACTCCCTGAAAGAAGGAGGCCCTGTTACTAGGATCAGAGACCAGATGCTGCTGGGAAGGGAGAAACTATATTCCACACCCAGTCATGAGAGTTATCATCAATGTTACACAGTCCTTCTAAAAAGTTACTGTTGGGTTTTGGGGTTGTTTGTAATGGCCTGTCCAATGAAATCACCCTCTGGGTGTGACTTTGCCGTGATTTCTCCTGCTCCCCAACCTGCCTGCTGTTGGGCCTTTTGTGGTTCCAGCCACTTTCCCATTGAAAGTCTTGCTGAGTTTTTTTGTTTGCTTGTTTGTTTTTCTTTGTTTTGTTTGGCCACACCACAGGCCATGTGCAATCTTTGCTCCCCAACCAGTGACTGAACCCGTGCCCTCTGTGTTGGAAGGACGGAGTCTCAACCACTGAACCCGGGAAGTTCCAGTCTGCTGAGTTTAATTGTCTTTAGGGACCCAACTCTTCACGAAGGTTAACTGGGCCACAAAACACCATTAATCCAGTGGGTAGGCTTAGGTTTCCTTAAAAGACTTGGTTTTCTTCAGTTATAGAACCATAAAAACCCCCACATAACTGATGGATGAAAAAATTCAGAAACTGTGATCTTCACCCAGAAACAACACAAAGAAACTCAGAAACCAGAGCAGGAATGTAGCCTCTCCATGAACTTCTCTCTCCATGACTCCCTTATGCTGTTTGAACAGCTGTCACAGGCTCAGTCTGATCTTCTGAACCCTCTGTGACATTAGGTCGGATAGTAACATCAACAACGTGCTTAGCCAGGAGGGAATTAGGAGATGAGAAAAATCAGGGGCAAAAGAGACCAAAATGAATAGTCCAGGCTGTTCTTTGTAATTTTTCTTAGCGAAAGAAGGAAATGTTTGGTCTACACATTTAGGCTCAAGAGCTCCAGATCCTAATGTGAATTGTCTTGTGATTCTTTTAATCTGTGGCTTTTTCTTTCCCAGCACAAAATACATGGATAAAAATTCCACCTGCAATCTGAAAGTGAGGAACCATAATTCAGTCTAAATTAGTTTTCAGGATAACAGAACCACTAGATGTCAGGATGCTGGGTTCTCATCTAACTGCCAACCACTGCCTAACTTGAGGGGCAGTGCTTTCCTTCTGTGGGTCTCAGTGTTCTCATCCCTCGAGTGACGGTGCTGAACCACGTTTCTAAGGTCCCTTCCTTCCTGATTTATTAGTCAATGAAGCTAGGGTCAGAGGGATTCTTAATAACAAATGTTTCCAGTGTACTGAGAGGGCTTCCCTGGTGGCTCAGATGGTGAGGAATCTGCCTGCAATGTGGGAGACTCAGATTTGATCCCTTGCTTGGGAAGATCCCCTGGAGAATGGAATAGCAACCCACTCCAGTATTTTTGCCTGGATAATTCCACAGACAGAAGAGTGTAGCAGGCTACAGTCCATGGGGTCACAAAGAGTCAGACACGACTGAGTGTATATTGAGAAACCAAGTCTCCTGGGAAAGACATACATGAAGATTAAAGTGAATCATTTTCCCACCTTGATCTGAAAGATCAAGGGCTGAAGAGCTGAAAAGTGCACTTGTTGATGTTACTAGAGAGCTCTGGAATATCACTCTTCATGAGCATGTGTTCTACAGTATTTGAGATGACAATAAAAGCCAGAAGTCAGTAAACTTTTTAGGTAAACGTGAAAGTGAAAGTCACTCAGTCGTGTCCGACTCTTTGTGAGCCCCATGGATTATACAGTCCATGGAATTCTCCAGGCCAGAATACTGGAGTCATTTCTTTCTCCAAATACTGGTGTGGGTAGCCTTTCCCTTCTCCAGGGAATCTTCCCAACCCAGGGATCAAACCCAGGTCTCCCACCTTGCAGGTGGATTCTTTACCGGCTGAGCCACCAGGGAAACCCAAGAATACTGGAGTGGGTAGCCTATCCCTTCTCCAGAGGATCTTCCCAACCCAGGAATCAAAGTGGGGTCTCCTGCATTGCAGGCAGATTCCTTACCGGCTGAGCTAAAGGTCAGATAATAAACACTTTAGGCTCTGCAGGCCTATAGTCTCTGTTGCCGCTGTTCAACCCTGCCTTTGAAGTGTGAAAGCAGACACAGACAACAAACATTTGAGTGTGGTTGTATCCAGTACAAAGATATGTGATGAGACCTGACCCATGGGCTGCAGTATGCTGACTCCTGGAACAAGGGATGGTCTTCCTTCACAGAGAGATGCAAGGCCAATTAGCATTTGTCCTTATGGAGGAGTCTGGAGGGAATGGTGCAAAGTCATAAAATGATTTGGAATAATAATAGTAATATGAAGATCCCTGACATAGGAGCCACAACATGTAGATTAAAGCCAAATTCCATTATTCAACTAATTGGCAAATTGTTTAACCTCCACCAACCTCAGTTTCTTAATTTTTAAATAAAAAAAAAAAGGAAATGCTATGCCTAAAGGAATAAGAACAAGCATAGTAAGAGTTCACATTTGAATGTCATCATAAAATTTTAAAAGCTCCTTTTACTTTTATCATCATATTTAATTCTAAACAAAACTTAGTTTCTGCCTAATGTGGTAGATGTTATCTAATTCTCAGCATTCTGACTTGTAGATACCATCATTTCCATTTTATGAATAAGACACTTAAAGTCATGTGAAGAGTAAAACTGAGATGAAAACACTCTGCTATAACACTTTATAGCATAAAGTGTTATAATTGCTCAAGATGAGTATAATTCTTCCCAAGTACAATTCTTCCCAGTTCTTCCACAGATTAAAGTAGTGCCTTTTCATCATGGAATTTAAATCTAATTCAACATGTGCATTCTAACACCCACTATTGTATGTAATCAGCTTCCACCCTCAAGGAGCTCCTGATCCCCATACATACAGAACCCTAATTCACCCCTAAGGAGAGGCTAGAGAATCTCTCCTATTTCCTTGCCCTCCCTAAAGCATATCCAAAAAAACAGAGTTGCTGTTATTTTCATGGACATTATAGTCACATGGCAACAGAGATCCAGACATGGTTCCCACCTGTGCCAATAAAATATGTGAAGGAATGGGTGAGGCAGAGATGTTCAGTGAAATCTGGCATCTTCCAACTCCCAACAGCCCTGCCAGTGAGAGGCTGCAGAATTCTCCTTTGTCTGAACATGCGTAAAGGCAAGGATGACAGGTACCCAGCGAGCATCTTCCCGTGGTTTACATTGGATGACCAGATGAAAAACACACATACCAGGACATCACTGTCAAGTGTTTGAAATCCTCCCAGGCATTACCTTTAGACACTATACAGTTTTAAAGAGCAAAGACCATGGTTGTTGAATTCCATCTGCAGAGCACCTCAGTATAATTTGACACTTACATGACTCTACTTTTTTTTTTTTTGGTGGTTTTTGATATGTGTTTCTTTTTACTACAGTTGACCCTTGAACAACACAGAGGTTAGGGATAACAAACCACCCACTCAAGCAGTCAAAAATCCATGAATAACTATATTCAGCCCTCTATATCCATAGTTCCACATCCAGGGATTAAACCAATGGCAGACTGTGTAGTACAAAAATTTGCATGTAAGTGTACCCACACGTGGGTACAGATATGTGTTGTTCAAGGATAAACTGTAAAGGGAGCATTGTTCTAATACAGAAAACAAGGAAATACACACAGAAAAAAATAATTGATGAAACAAGAGTAAATCATAATTTCATAAGGCAAAATAGCTATGAATGTGGCAAATCATTTTCAGAGATGGCCACAACCACTCCTCCCTCCTGCATGCACTTTTGGAATGTGATTTTGCCACCCCTCTCATCTAGAGATGGAGTTTGATTTTCCCTCCCCTTGAACCTGACATCACAGCTTGTTTGCCAACAAAACGTGGCGGAGTGACGTACAAATAATGGCTTTAGACTCTAAGAGGACTAACAGCTTTTGTTTTTGCCTGCTAAGAGCCTCTAGTCTCCATATTATTAACAAAACAAACAAAAAAAATTCTTCTAAAATAAGCTATTTAAATAAGATAAAGTCTTATAACATCACAAGTCCAAGTTTCAACTGAAAATCATTTGATACCAAGAACAGAAAAGATCTGAAATCAAATGAGAAAAGAAAATCAACCAATATGACACAAATGTTGGAATTATCTGACATGGATTTTAAAGCAGCCATCTTAAAAAATGCTTCAGTGAGCATATGGACATGTTTGAACCAAATGAAAAATAGAAAGTCATAGAAAAGAAACAGAAGATATGAAGAAAAAACAAATTGAAATTCTATAACCAATATATAACATCAATAAAAAAAAAAAAAACTCAGTAGATGGTTCAACAGCAGAAAGAAAAGGACAGAAGAAAAATCAAAAAGTTGAAAATGACAATAGTAGAAATCACCTAATCTGTACAACAGAGAGAAAGAAAATAGAAAAAAAAAAATGAATAGAGCCTCAGGGACATGGGGGACTATGACAAAAGATTAACCTTCATGTCACTGAAGCCCAGGAAAAAGGGAGAAAAAAGGTGGACTGAAAAAGTGTTCAAGGAAATCATGGCTGACAATTCCCCCAAATTTGGTAAGACATAAACCTACAGATACAAGAAGCTGAAAGAAACTCCAACAGGATAAATCCAAAGAAATCTATGTCAAGACATATGATAGCTAAACTGAAAACTGAAGATAAAAATAATCTTGAAAACAGCCTGAGAGAAATGATGCATACCTATAGATAGGGGGGAAAAAACCCAGTTTGAACAAGGCAGACTTCTCATTGGAATCCCTGAAGGCTGGAAAAAAAAGTGGCACAACAACTTTCAAGTGCTGAAAGACAAGAACCATGAATTCAGAATCCTATAATTACCAATATAGCCTTCATGAAGAGGAAACAACATATTTTCAGATAAAGGTTAACTAGAATCTACTTCTAGCAGAGAGCAACTAGAAAAGAACAACTAAGGGAAGGAAGTTCTCTAAACTCAAAGAAAACTGATAAGACATCTTAGAAGATGAGAATGTTAAGAATGAATGCAGAAAAATCAAAAGAATAGTTTTGATTTTTATAAATGCAGTAATACTTCCTTCTCTTAAATTTTCTAAATGATATGGTTTAAGAAAAACGTTCTAATTGATGGTTGAAGAAAAATTATAACAATATCTGCTATGGTTCCTGATGTGTATACAGGAAATATCTAAGACAAGATTGGGGGAGAGAGTAAAAGGATTAAAAAAGAGGGAAGAGGTTTCTACACTTAAGTCAAACTGGTAAATGTTGACACCTGTAGACTGTGATATGGTGTGTATGTATATAAAATAAAACCTAGAGTAATAATCATAAAAAATACACAAAAGAAACATTTTAAAATGCTATGGAAATCAAAACTGAATTCAAATTGCCCTCAGGAAGGCACAGAAAAATGAAAAAGAGAAAACAAATCAAAATTTTTTAAAAAGCACAATTACAGTGGCCACCAAGGAATCATGTGCAAAGTGGTTAAAGGCAGTACTCTGGAGCCAGCTCATCCAGATTAAATTTCTGACTCAACCACACTGGGCAAATTCCCTAGTCTCCTTGTGCATTAGGCACTGTATCTGTCAACCAGAGATAACAGTATACACTGCACAGTATTGTGTTGAAGTCTGAGCAAGTTAATATTTATTAGCAATGGCATCTGCAAAAGGTAAATATATACATGTTTTCCAATTAAATAATATACAGTTGACAGAATAATGTGAGGATTAGGGGCACCCACCCCCCACACCACCAAAAATTCTGAATAATCTATAGCCACTTCTCCCTATATGTGATTCCTCCATACCCAAGATCCCTCTGTATCTGAGGTCCCTCCTTATACAAGTTTCTGCATCCTCGGATTCAACAACCGAGAATCATGCAAGACTATAGTATTTACTTTTGGGAAAAGTCCACAAATAAGTGAACCCACACAGTTCAAGCCTGGGTTGATCAAGGGTCAAATGTAATTAAATTGACTTCCCAACTAGGGGCAGAGGAACATCCTCCTAGTTCTCATTCTTGCCCTCCTAAATTACACTGTGACAAACATTCTTGTTCTTTAGGCTTATTCCATATTTCTGACTATCTTTAGGATACAGAGCTTCCCTGGTGGTTCAGATAGTAAAGAATCTGCCTGAATGCAGGAGACCGTTTCCATCCATGGGTTGGGAAGATCCCCTGGAGCAGGGAATGACTACCCACCCCAGTATATATTGCCTGAAAAATCCCATGGACAGAGGAGGCTGGTAGGCTACAGTCTATGGGATCACAAAGAGTCGGACATGACTGAGTGACTAACACTTTCACTTAAGGATACAGGAGTTCTCTGAAAAATGTCTTGATGTTCACATGCAACCTCACTTTTTTTCTTCTCAGGATAAACATCACAGACTTCTATAAGAAGAAGAACAGACACAGAACTTGAATAAAGTAGCTGCAGTTTTTCACCAGATTCATTTTGCCAGCACAGAGCAATGAATTCACTGATGCAGCATAGTATCCTGGTTAGGAGCAGAGACTGTGAGGTTAGATGGCCTGGTTTCAAATTCCAGTTCTATCATTTATTAGCTGTGCGACTTTGGGCCTATTGCTTAACCTCTCTGTGCTTCAGTTTCTTCACCTGTAAAAGGGGAGGAATAATAATATATAACCCACAGGAAAGTTATGAGGCTGAAATGAGTTAATGTACCTAAAGTACTCAGAGTGGTGCCTGCCATTCAATCACATACAAATGCTAAGTGAATTTCCTTTTGTGACGGCCTAAATTGATCCTGAAAGCATGCAGATAAGAAAACAATCATAAACCTCAATGTGAAATGGTGAGGAAAAGAGGGAAAATACCTCCCTCTTTCATCAATGAGTAACGTCAGCTGCCAAGTGTATTGTAATAGAGCTATTGGTTATGCGGCACCACAATCTGTAGCTGCTGAACATGGAATTCCCTATAAATCACCTTTAAACAATGAGTGAAACAAGTAATTTTGCATAGTTTTTTTTTTTTTCATCTGAACAGATTCTAGCTGCCTGCACATGTGGGAGCTTAGCATATTTATTTGATGACAAACAGATTGCCCCATCCCATAGGGGCATCCTAAAGGCTCAATGTTTAGTTTGAAATCTTTGAATATCTTGATTTAAAGGAATTCTGCAATTTTTGGTTTAAAGAGTTCCATGACTCAATGGGTTTATTCTTAGATTCCTTATGGCTGTAAATCAAAATATAAGATCATGCTTTGGGAGATGTTGTTTGTTGTGTTTTTAAATGGAGTTAAAAATAAATTGCTAAAATCTCTCTTAAACTCTGGGCCTAAAGTAGATTCTATTTGGGGAAATTATTACACAGTATGTAAACAAACTGTACCAAGATAAATCATACAAGATTTCATAATTCCTTGCTGCTAAAGCATAACAGCTGCTTGCTGCAGAAATGTCAGTTTTCTCTCTAAGTCTAGTTTCTCCTTTCCTCATGTATAATGGCTGATGTCACTCTGGGATCTAAACACGGGACAGACTATAAAAGCATTGTGTGTGTTAGTCGCTCAGTTATGTCTGATTCTTAGCGACCCCATGGGCTGTAGCTCACCAGGCTCCTCTGTCCATGGAATTCTTCAAGAAAGAATACTAGAGTTGGTTCCCATTCCCTTCTCCAGGGAATCTTCCCAACCTAGGGATAGAACCCAGATCTCCTGCACTGCAGGCAGATTCTTTACCATCTGAGCCACTAGGGAACCCTGGTGACAACATAAAAGCATTAATCCATCCATTTTATTCAACCTTTCAGCAAGATATGCAAGACCCAAAGGAATTACTCTATAATGGTGAGACTCCATACATTGTAAAAAAAAAAAACAACAACAACAACAACAACAGAGATGTTTGGGGCTGATACATATGCTCTCAACTCATACCTGATTAGTATATTAACCATACATTTTGATTTCCCAATCCAGTTTCAGTGTTGAATATTTTGACCTATTCTTAGCATAAACTATCAGATCACCCTGGAAATTCCAAAAGCTAAGCATTTTTAATCACACCTTCCCTATAACCCTGAAGAGCCATGTGTTTCATTTTAAGGTTTAAAAAAATATTAAGACCATGAGCCCAGGCAGCCTTTCTTGTTCATAACAGCTGAGTACTGTCTGCCCATTTTCAGGGCTCAACATTAAGGTCTGGCTTCTGTAACTTGGGGAACTTGATTAGCATTCCAAAGAAAGCTTCAGAAGGGAGGCCTCATATGAGTTCTTAAGAATTTCTGCTCCAATGCGCTTTGGAGGTCTTACAGATTTAAAGAAGAATTTGAAGTAAATAAGAATACGCCACTAGAGGACTTCTAGTTGGAAAATATTCATATATTGGACCCTGTTCTCTTAGGGGATAAGCTCAATGGAGCATGGCTAAGATAATGGGAACAGAGACTAAAGAACACTCCAGCCTCTGCAGCTTTAGAGTATAGACTCTGGAATCAGACACAGATTTTAATCTTATCTCTACAGTTTATAAGCTGTGTGACCTTAGACAAGTTAAAAATCCTCTTTGGTGATAATAATAGTGTCATCCCAGTAGTATTGTTGTGAGGATTAAATAAACCAAAATACCTAGAATAGTGTTTCTAAAACAGCATTTCCTATTTTAGTATTCTTATTATTGAGGCTGTTATACTGTCATGTCCATATTGAGAGAGATTTACTCGGAAACAAGAACCAATAAAATATATTAAGTGCCTACCACTTCCCCATTCCTGTGCTAATCACTCAGAATTCAATGATGTAAAAACATATGGGTAAATGAGGGAGAAAAAACAAAGCTGCCAGGCAGAAGAATTCCAAGTAATTTATGTACTCCAGCTGGACTCCCCACTCAGAAGTAATAATTGCACATGGTGACTCTGTTTCAAAGAGCACAGTATAGACGGGGCGGGGGAGAGGGGACAGACAGCATTAGGTGAAGGAACCTAGCAAACGCCAGCTCAGCCAGATGAGCAAGGGCACCATCAACAGTGTTGCACCAGGTTCATCACATGTACCCTAACCCCAGCCAGCTCATGAGAGAAACATCAGACACATCACAGTTGAGGAACATTTAACAGAATACCTGACCAGTACTCCTCAAAGAGTTCAAGGATACCCAAAACAAGAAAGGTCTGAAAAACTGTCACAGCCAAAAGAAGGCTAAGAAGACATGAAAACGAAATGCAATGTGCTGGTTCCGAGAACAAAAAAGGACACTAGATGAAAATGAAAGAAATGTAAGTGAAGTGTGGATCTAGTGATAATACTACACCACATTGTAACAAATGTACTCTACCAGTCTAAGTCATCAATAATAGAGGAGACTAATGAGGTCTGTGGAGATTCTCTGTACTGTCTTTCCAATTTACCTATAAATCTAAAACTGTTCTGTGGGGGGAAGGGTGAGGGGAAGGGGTAATTAGGGAGTTTGGGATGGACAGGTATACACTGCTTTTTTTTTAAATGGATAACCAACAAAGTATAGCACAGGTAACTCTGCTCAACGTTATGTGGCTGCCTGGATGGGAGAGGAGTTAGGGAGAGAATGAATACATGGATATGTATGGCTGAGTCCCTTTATTCTGCACCTGGAACTATCACAATAATGTTAGTTGGCTGTACTTCAATACAAAATGAAAAGTTAAAAAAATAGTTGTTGAATAAATGAATAAATTGAAATCACCATGTGATTTAAAAAAATAAACTGTTCTAGAAACTGAAGTTTATTTAAAAAAAAAAGAAGAAGAAGAAAGAGAGAGAGAGATAGGTGAGGTTCACAAGGAACACCCAGAGTAACAAGAAGGACAAGAAACTAAATTATAATACATGATAGTGTGGCATGCGTAAGGATGGAAACGTAAAATGTGCAGAGTCTGCATGGAACATGGAAGGGCTAATCCCAGTGTCCAGGGTGGTAAAGCAGAGCTTCAGGAGGGACGCATGGCCTGAGCTGCAGTTTCTAGGAATGAATTAGGAGGTGTGGAAGGCAGGCCTCCTAAACAGTAAGGACAGCTTGGGTAAGACCTGGATACTACTGAGCCCTTTGGTATAGTCACGGCATTCAGGGGGAAGGAAAGAAGTCACAAAACAGGACACTGGAGAGGGAAGAGCCAGATCAGAAAGACCTAGCTGCTGGACTAAGAACTGGACCGCACTCAGCCAGAGGGAGGCCCAGCCCAGCAAAGATGTTTCCAAAAGGAGAAGACTGAAAGGGCAAAGTAGTGGGAAACGCTAACAGGCACCCCATTCCCTTTAAATTCAAGCGCCTGTCATTCCTCCACTGCCGGAAATGACAGCTGGAACATACCAGACCTGACCTACTTTTAACTCCATTTGTCTGCTAATGCCATTGGGCTCAATTTATGGATGGCTAATAGGCTCTTTCTAGAGAAAGATTCATGACTAGAGAAAAAGAACTTAACATTATTAGTCAGAAGGCTTCTCCTGGAATGGAGAGAGCAAATAGCAGAAGGGCCCAGTCCTTAGGCTTGACCTGAATGACAAGTCTTAGCCATCTCAGCCTGAGTGTGGTTCTGTGAACCAGCACCCCGCTAGGGAGAACAGGGAGCAGACATTAGGCTGGGGGTTAGGAAATGCACTTTTATAAGGGGCTAGAATTGAGGAAAATGCCCTGGGATTGGGCTCCATCCCGAACACAGGCCAGCAGTCTAGGAAGGCTATAAAATAATAAGACAAACCCCCATCACTTTTTGCAGAGCTACCAGCAAGCCTCTTACTTCATGAAAAACAACAGAATGGCTTCTGGGTTCAGTGAGAAGATTTAAATTCCAATGTATGAAATTCACAAAGAGAAGAATTTGTCCAACCAACTCTTTTGGTTCCCACACTAAGGAGAGGCACAACATGTGGAAGGGTCACACCTAACAAACAAATCCTCCATTCCACATGCCTTTTACATGGCATTCCAGGAAGCCATGAGGAGCAAACTCTGGGCATACTTATTAGAGCCTGGAACACAACTCTGGTGGGCTAATTATTCTGGGAAGCTTCTGGACTGAAACTACAAGAGACTCAATTTAAGGAAGTTCCTAAGAGCAGAAGCCAAATTGGGCTCCAGGACTGCCCCCGAAATCTGGAGCTACTCTGAGACTCAGTTAAATGCAAGTCAACTAAACTCCAAACATACTTCATAAATATCGGGTTGGTGCAAAAGTTCATTAGGGTTTTTCTGTAAGATGTTATGGAAAGTCTGAAGGAACTTTTTGGCCAACCCAGCCACCTTCCCTGGTGGCTCAGAGGGTAAAAAATCTGCCTGCAATGTGGGAGACCCGGGTTCGATCCCTGGGTCAGGAGGATCCCCTGGAGAAGGGAATGGCAATCCACTCCAGTATTCTTGCCTGGAAGAACCCACGACAGAGAAGCCTGGTGGGATACAGTCCATGCCATTGCAAATAGTCAGACATGACTGAGCGACTAACACACACACAATCTCCTTAGGGTTCTGAGGCCAAGCCAGGATTTGGTTCTGCTTTAGAAGAGTAATATCTCCAACAATTAGGAGAAAGCCTCATGGGACTGTTTTCTATGACAGGGCAGGGAGACTATTTACCAGTGTTTCCTACATTGGGCATGAGCACCCTCACCGGAATTATTGCACAGCCTCACTGAGGTAAATGGTTTCTTGCATTAGAGTAGGTTGCACAGTTCTCAGAAAAGAGGACCTGAACAAACATCCAGAGCAATGATGTCTACCACCATGCCCCACCCAAGTTGCAGGTAGAAGCTTCCTCAGTATGCAATGCCTATTTCAGAAAATTCCAGACATTAGCACTGGATAAGCATTAGATATAGTTGCATGGCTCTGCCATCGCATTTATTCCTCACAATATCTCCATGATACAAGTATTATCATCTCTTATTTCCAGACAAGCAAACTGAAGTTCAAGTAGGCTAATTAGGTTTTCCAACCAGCTTGGAAGTAGAAGGTTTGAATCTAAGACTGTCTGACTCAATGCCCTGGTTTTTAATCACTGCCCCATGAGAGGCAGCATGGACCATGGCTAGAGTATAACCCTCAGTGTAAAACATGTCCCAAGTCACTGGCTGCATGATCTGGAATAAGAATCTCAATATCGGGCTTCTGCTTCTCCAGGATTTCATGATCAATCAGAGGAGAGCTGAGTCAGGTGCAGACAGCCAGCTGAGGCTGGGCTGGATTGTTATTCTTTGAACCAGCCCCCAGAGTCTGCTAAAAGGTCATGCAGTGGGTACTCCAGGTGCACGTGGATGAGCAAGCTGGATGCACACTCAAAGAGTAAAGGTTACAACTAACTTAGGGATTTATGTTGCAAGGCCAGAGCTCTTGAAGCTGTTCATTTCCTAGTAAGTCCCTTTGCACAAGGCGAGGAGTGAAGACAGTGATCCTCTACAGTCAGGCTTTTGCTGTCTTATGTTTGCAATCTAAATGCAGCAGCGATTACCTACCCTTCTGGATTTTGCTGCTATTAAATAGTAGAAACTGCTGACTGAATAGCCCAGCTATCACTTCTGGATTCATGGCTACCAAATCCAAAATATATATACAGAGAGAGATACTATGTAGTACATAGTATTAAACATAAACACATGCATTATATAAATTATATTATTTATAATATATAAATTATATGATATCTGATATGACATTATATAATATCTAATATACACACACACAGACACACACGTGTGTGTGCGCAAAGTTTCTTCAGTCATATCTGACTCTTTGCAACCATATGGACCATAGCCCACCAGGCTCCTCTGTCCATGAGATTTCCCAGGCAAGAATACTGGAATGGGTTGCCATGCCCTCCTGCAGGGGATCTTCCTGACCCAGGGATTGAATCCACATCTCTTATGTGTTCTGTATTGGCAGGTGGGTTCTTTACCACTAGCACCACCTGGGAAACATATATATATATATCTCAAATCCAATTACTAGCTGCTGCTGCATAGACACAAAAGTTAAACCATAGATCAAAACAAGTGTTCATATGGCTGAATTACTACATGAGATGGGTATAAAATGCCCAGGAGAATCAATTGTAAAGAAATACAAGTTTTATCTAATCATAGTTCTTGAGAAGAAACATGGTATCAAGAGCTTGGTTTTCCTCCAGCTCTGCCACTAACCAGCTCTGTGAAATCTATAAGACCCGGTGAGGTCCATAACAAGCTCATGGGTCAGACATTTTAAATTATGGTGTGGCAGGGCATTGATATACATAGCACCATTCACAAGTGCAACAAAAACAAAACAAAGTCCTTTTTGTCACATCTTTATGGGGCTCTCATTCCCACCAATGGTGAAAAAGAAATATGACACTTCAAGGTTACTTGAAGTTTTGAAAAGCCTCCTTCAGTGTAACAGCTTTACTTGAGCAAACAGTCGACTCAAATTCCCTTTCAGCAGTTTTTTCCTCTTTCTTCAGATTTAATGTTCTCCTATTCCCTGCTTTTTACAATATAGTATCTAAGCATGTATCCTCACCACAATAGGACTGGGCCATCTGGTCTACCTGCTTTCCTTACCTCACAGTTCAACAGTGCTAGCATCAGCGCAGACTGGCTCCTAGGCACTCTCTATCAGTGTCTGTAGAGATGCAGATAATCCTGGTGATTTAGAGTGTCATGCTGGCCTCTGCTCCTAAATCTCCTAAATAAAGTAGTCAAAAAGAGTTCCAGAAATAAATGTCTCAGTAAGTAAAAGAGATAGAATCTTTTTCATCACTCCAGCTACACCCACAACATCAATAATGATCTACAGTAGATGACTCATGTTTTATCTCCAGTCCAGACTACTCCTTGAGCATCTGACATATGTAGTCAACTGCAACTCTCATCTCCATATGGTGTCAGCTTGAATATACTTATCCAAATTCATAATCTTAATCCCCCCAGTCCAGTCTTCTCTCAGAACTCCGTAAAACAACAAGTGCACCTATTATCCACCTAGCTATTTAGGGTAGAGATTTAGATCTCATCTCAAGCTTCTCTACTCCAGCCTCTCTATATAATTTATCATCAGGTCCAATTGCTTTGGCCTCCTAATTACCTCACAGATTCATCCCTTTCTCTCTGTCTTCATTGCCACCTCCTACTCCAAGTCACCATTTTCCCCCATCTGAACTTCTTCAAACCAAACACGTGGCTGATTTACCTGTGTCTACTCTGGCCTTCTTCTAATCCCTTCTTTCCACTTTAGCCAGAGAGATGTGTACCAATCAGCACATGCACGCGCGCGCACGCACACACACACACACACACACACACATTCTCCCTTAAAACTCTAGCTGGCATCCTATTAATCTAAGCCAGAGACAAAAATATTTAACATGCCTCTCAGAATCCTGCATCTTCCAGTCCCCACTTCCCTCTGCAGCCTCCCCTCACACATTCCCCATTCACCTTGGTTCCAGTGTCACTGAGTTCAATCTCTCATCTGAAAGGCTTGCTCTCAACACGGGATCTTTATGTATGCTATTCCCTCTATATTGAAGGCTCCTCTCCCCATTTAACCCTCCTTTGCCTGGCTAACAGAACTCTTCCTCAAGACCTCACCTTATCATCGTTTCCTCAGGCAGCCCTTTTTAACCTTCCTGACAATGTAAAAGCTCCTAGTCATATGTACTTCTCAGTGGTAACTTTATATGTATGTATAAGGTGGCTCAGTGGTAAAGAATTTGCTTGTCAATGCAGGAGCCGCAGGAGACACAAGTTTGATCCCTGGATTGGGAAGATCCCTTGGAGGAAAAAATTACACCCTACTCCAGTATTTTGCTGAGATAATCTTATGGACAGAGGAGCCTGGTGGGCTATATACAGTCCATGGAGTAGCAAAGAGTTGGACACGACTGAGCATGCACCACACACATATGAATTTAGATTAATATATATCTCTCTCATTAGACTGTAAGCTCCATGAAAGGAGAAACTACATCTGTTTTTGCTCACCATTTTCTCCTTAGCAATCAAAATGATGTATGGTACATAGAATGAATGAATTACTAATCATTGTATATATAGCTGAATGAATAAAATTCAACCAGAAACTGATGATTAAATTTTTTAAAAGTTCAGTTATTGATATTTGTGGCACTGACTCTCAACAGGAGAAATGTTTTCAGATCAGAGAATAAATGCAGTCTACACTACCTGTTAGCCAGGTAATCTTTGGAAAATCATTTCACTCAGCAGCATCATTATCATAATAATAACTGTTTTCAATCACAGGGTTATAGATAAACTGTCAATTGCTATACGAATGTGACATTATAATTCTATTAGCAAAGCTTAAAAATGTTTTGCAGAAAAGCCACCAAAAATTGCATAAGAATGCGTAATCAATGTTAAAAAAAAGCCTAATGGTTTCCTCCTACAGGGTTCAATTTTACTTTTGTTAATATGGATCCTTAATCAAATGATACACTAAAATAGTTATGAAATATTCTTTAGGTACCCAATACCTTGCAAAAAGTAGCTGTTTATTTCCTATCTTAAAATCATGATTATAGTTAAGTGGGTGATATCAGTTCTTTCCCCATAGATAAGAAAACTGAGCTTTAAGAGAATAAGTACCTTGTTCAAGGTCACAAGCTAGTAAGAGACGAAGGAGGATTCCAACACCTGGCTTCTGTGACTTCAAATCTATCTATGCTTTTGGAAGTCTGAATAAATTTAAAGGAGAAATTTTATCAAACAAAAGCAGCATTTTACTTTTTTATAGGGGATCATTATTGAAACCTGAATTAGTAACCTAGGAAATGACCTACAAGAAATATTTCAAACACCAAAGGAAAAGGTATAGAGACTTAGAGCCTATATCCAGGAGCCCTAACATATGAGTAGCAGATATTTTAGCATGATAAAGGGATATAGATGAGTGGAGGTAGTATTTAGTTAAAGCAGAAAATGTTTCTGACATAATGAACAACTTGGTTCTGTAGATTAAAAAAGCTCTCTGATTTCAAGGCCAGGAATAAGGGGCGGTGGGGGGGGGGGGGGAGATACTGAGGCATGCCATAATAAAATCTTTGATCTCTTTAGGATAAAGAGAAAATCCTTACAAGCTACCAAGCAAACAACAACTACCTACACAGGAAGAAAAAACTCAGACTAACATTTACAATATTGGAAGTTAACACTAGAATCAAATCTACAGCTAAGAGCAGACTGAAACCTAATTCTATGCCCTAGAAGGGTAAATTCCTAGAAGGAAAACTCTATTAAATATTTAAATTGTAATAGCAAAATCTAGGCATTTGTCTTGGGGAAAAAAATGAAAACATTCCAAAAGTTTAATGGTAGCAAGAGGGAAAAGAAAGGTGGGAGAAGTGAAAGTATTTTAATGGCCTCATCCTGTAGGGCAGGGAGAACTGGAGAAACAGCATCAGACCGTAAGTGTACCCAAGTCAGGGAAATAGTTGGGTTTATTCATCTGGTGGAAGATGATCATTTAACAGGGGGAAAGAAAAAGAATGAATATCAACTTAAACCAGCTAGGTTAAAAGAAAGGAAACAGAAGAAACAAGAAAAGGAGTAGGCTCCTGGGTATGCCACGTGGTGTGGGAGGGGTGTTCAGAATGGGTTGGATCCAGGTATACCTGTGGCCGATTCATGTTGATGTATGCAAAAAAAAAAAATCACAATATTGTAAAGTAATTATCCTCCAATTAAAATAAATTAATTTTTAAACATAAAAAAAGAAAGAGTAATGAAATGCAATGATTGAAGAAATAAAGTCATTACATTGAACGAATGACTGAAATCATTCACAGACTGAAATCTCCTACTAAAATATAAAGACTGTTGGACTAGGTTATATACATTTTGCTATTTGCAAACTTGTATTTAAGTTGACGTGATAAAGATGGAAAATAAAAGGATCAGCAAGGAGATATCAGACAAATGCAAACAAAAGGAAAACAGATATGGCAACATTAATATCATATAAGGTGGAATTTAAGGTTAAAACATTATATAGGATTGAAAGCATCATTGCTGCTGCTAAGTTGCTTTAGTCGTGTCCGACTCTGTGCGACCCCATAGACGGCACCCTACCAGGCTCCTCTATCCCTGGGATTCTCCAGGCAAGAATATTGGAGTGGGTTGCCATTTCCTTCTCCAATGCATGTAAGTCGCTTCAGTCATGTCCGACTCTGTGCGACCCTATGGACAGCAGCCCACCAGGCTCCTCTGTCCACAGGATTCTCTAGGCAAGAATACTGGAGTGGGTTGCCATTCCCTTCTCTGAAAGCATCATTATGTGGTGGTAGAAAACTTAATTGAGGAATTTAGTGCTCCAGGAGTTGGTGATGGACACGGAAGCCTTGTGTGCTGCAGTCCATGGGTCATAAAGAGTCAGACAGACATGACTGAGCAACTGAACTGAACTGATATGTACCAAAAAATGGCAGATAAATATGTGGATCAAAAACTATTAGACACACAAGGAAAACTTGAAAAATGCCATTGAAATAGGGAATTTCAATACAACTCTTTCAGAACCTAGTGGTCAAAAGTAAGTTAAGGTTATAGAAGAATTTAATAATACAGTAAATAAGCTTGATTTAATAGCTACTTAAATCAATAGATGAATTAGTGTATACTAGTTTTTGGAAGCCAATTGTGAGTATCTCATCCCATCTCCATATTCAGTGTTGTCACATTAGTAACTAGAAATAGATCATGACAGGTGTATATACACCATGGAAAACAGAAATGCTATAAATGCTAAAAATCGTATCTAGAAATTTGGCTATTAAACGTTTATCAGCACCCCACTGAGTCTCTACATGAACATTTACTTTCAAATAGAGAATATAATTTTTCTTGTATATCCACTGAACATTTTGAAAAGTTAATCATGTACTCAACTCAAAAACTTAACTGATTCCAAAAGTAAAGATTTTTACAAACTATATCTTTTGATCATATATCAATGAAACTTGAAATAACTGATAAGAATTACCACTGAAAAAATTTAGAAACATATTTCTAATAAGTCTTAGATCAAAAAAGTACAATGAAAGGGAAATCAGAATCACTTAGAAAGCAAAAAGAGAAACTTTTTTTTTTCCAGAAATCTATAGGATAAAGGGAAAACTCTATTTCATAGAAATATTATACCTTGAAATACCTTTATTATTAAAGAAGAATGAGCAAGGAAGAATAGTACAAAAGGGGCTTTGTGCTAATCTTGAGAAGTTGGGGGATAAAGAACCATAAAATGAACCAAGAAGCAATCAAGAGAGAATAAAGATAAAAACTGATACTAATGAAATAGAAAACAAAGAATAGAAAGGATGAAAAATAGACAAAGAAATCCATGAACTGGTTCTTTGGAAGAAAAAAATAGATAATTTTTTAATCAGGCACTTGAATAAGAAAAACTGAGTGCAAAATAGAGCAACATTAGAGTTGAGAAAAGAAGTATAACCACAGATGTAGGAGAACTTAAAAGCACTACAAGAGAATACATCACATACATATTTTTAAGATGCATTCAAAACAGATTTGAAAATGTTTTTCCTGAAAACACAAATTCCTTAAATTGACCTAAGAAGAAATGGAAAACTCAAATATTCTAATCATCATAAAATTGGGAAGGCAATTAAAAGCCCACCTTCAAAAAAGACATCATACCAGCTGGGTTCATAGCCATGTTTTGCTATCTTTGAAAGAACAGACAAATATTTAATCTATTCCATTCCTAGCAGGAGGGTGAAAGTTTCTTCAGTTAAATTTTAGAAGACAAAATCATTGTAATGTCAAATCTGATAAAAGTAATAACCAAAAGAGAAGAAGAAAAAGAGGAGGAGGAGGAAGAAGAGAAAGAACACTTTCTCCCGGATGTAAACTCAGTAAGGACAGGGATGTTTATGCATAAATATGATAGCTTTTGTACCCAGACTGATATATGACATAAAGCAGGTACTCAATAAACATCTTTTGAGTGAATAATAAACCAGTTCTCCTTGTGAATATAGATGCCAAAACTAAAAATAAATATTTGCAAACAGAATGTGATGACACCTCAAAGTATTTATATCATATCTTACTGTCATAGAGTATTTAATCAGTATTACAGAGGGAATGATATATAATACCAACATTCTTTATTATTTCTGTGAAGCATCTAGAAAATTTAGTAAAATTTAAAAAAAATAAATGAAACAATGAATATAAGCATTAAAAAAGAAAAAAGAAAATGTTATTCTTGATATTTGTCTCTATACCTAGAAGACCAATTATCCTAGAGAACTTTCCATAGGAATTATTGATTGATAAAATCCAAATGCACTGAAGTGGGTATAATATCTCATTTTCTAAAACAATGATGAAAACAAACATGCAAGAGAGAGATACTTAAGCATGGGAAGATATATATAAGGTTCGCCATGAAATTAAAAGATGCTTACTCCTTGGAAGGAAAGTTATGACCAACCTAGATAGCATATTCAAAAGCAGAGACATTACTTGGCCAACAAAGGTCCGTCTAGGCAAGGCTATGGTTTTTCCTGTGGTCATGTATGGATGTGAGAGTTGGACCGTGAAGAAGGCTGAGTGCCGAAGAATTGATGGTTTTGAACTGTGGTGTTGGAGAAGACTCTTGAGAGTCCCTTGGACTGCAAGGAGATCCAACCAGTCCA
>NW_011494744.1:3925526-3927428 GCF_000754665.1 Bison bison bison | reverse complement strand
TTGGTAATGGACAGGGAGGCCTGGCGTGCTGCAATTCATGAGGTCGCAAAGAGTCAGACAGGACTGAGCAACTGATCTGATCTGATCTGATCATATTGGAATTTCATGTGTCAGGGAATAGAATCAAGAAAGAAGAACAGGAAAGAAAATCCAGGTGAAGTTTAAAGTAATATATATATATATATATTTATATATATATAAATTTATAACATAATATATAAATTATATATATATAAATTCATAACAAGTTCAAATTTTAATCTTATTAGTAAAATGGATCTTAAAAGATGCATTTGTTTATTTTCAGTGTACTGCGTTGTTCCAAGGAAAGGTATAGAATGAAAGAATTAAGAGATCACTCTTCCCAACTCCAACTCGAGGTGGTGAGATGCAGGTCGAGAGCACAAGAAGCATAGACCTTAACTCCAATATTTATGCTTCCAGGGCCCTGGCCTACTCTGCTGCACAATCTTTCTCTGCAAGTTTCTATGGGGAATGCTCTCTAACTGGGATTCATTAGTCATAAGAGGGTATGGACAGACTAATCACAGGTAAATGCTGTTTGATTAGATTTCTCCACCAATGGGCCCCATCAAAGGCTGGTTTCACTCCTCTATGTTGCTGTTTCAAATAGCTGCATGATTAAAATTTGTTTTATTTGCTTTCTCTAGGCTTCCTCTAATCCCACTGCTGCACACTTAAGAAACTAGAAGTCAGCAAGACTACTGAAGAGCCTTCATTTGAAAGCAGCATTTCCCACTCTCACCCCACTCCTGCCCACCAAACACCATTACTCACTTGACCATGGTAATTGAATAAAAGTAGTTCACTGAACACATTCAGAGAGGTGCTTTATATGACATCATCTATGATTGAATGAACGTACTTAGAAAAAAAGAAAAAAAAGTCCCTCTGATATGTCAAATGACGTTAGAAATGTTCATCATATTTTACCTTCAGTTCAGTTCACTTCAGTCACTCAGTCGTGTCCGACTCTTTGCAGCCCCATGGACTGCAGCACACCAGGCTTCTCTGTCCATCACCAACTCCCAGAACTTGCTCAAACTCATGTCCATTGAGTTGGTGATGCCATCCAACCATCTCATCCTCTGTCGTCCCCTTCTCCTCCTTCAATCTTCTCCAGCATCAGGGTCTTTTCCAATGAATCAGTTTTTCGCATCAGGTGACCAAAATATTGGAGTTTCAGCTTCAGCATCAGTCTTTCCAATGAATATTCAGGACTGATTTTCCTTTAGGATTGGCTGATTTGATTTCCTTGCAGTTCAAGGGACTCTCAAGAGTCTTCTCCAACACTACAGTCAAAAGCATCAATTCTTCAGTCCTCAGCTTTCTTTATAGTCCAACTCTCACATCCATACATGACTACTGGAAAAATCAAGGTAAACTGGAAGTGAATCAAGGTAAATTGGAAGTGGTCAAACAGGAGATGGTAAGAGTAAACATTGACATTTTAGGAATCAATGGACTAAAATGGACTGGAATGGGCAAAATTAATTCAGATGACCATTTTACCTACTACTGTGGGCAAGAATCCCTTAGAAAAAATTGGGTAGCCCTCATAGTCGACAAGAGAGTCCAAAATGCAGTTCTTGGATCCAATCTCAAGAATGACGTAATGATCTCTGTTCATTTCCAGGGCAAACCATTCAGTGTCACGGTAATCAAAGTCTATGCCCCAACCAGTAATGCTGCTGCTGCAACTGCTAAGTCGCTTCAGTCGTGTCCGACTCTGTGCAACCCCACAGACGGCAGCCCACCAGGCTCCCCTGTCCCTGGGATTCTCCAGGCAAGAACACTGGAGTGGGTTGCCATTTCCTTTTCCAATGCATGAAAGTGAAAAGTGAAAGTGAATTCGCTCAATCATGTCCGACTCCTAGCGAC
>NW_011494744.1:3918990-3925426 GCF_000754665.1 Bison bison bison | reverse complement strand
GAACACTGGAGTGGGTTGCCATTTCCTTTTCCAATGCATGAAAGTGAAAAGTGAAAGTGAATTCGCTCAATCATGTCCGACTCCTAGCGACCCCATGGACTGCAGCCTACCAGGCTCCTCCGTCCATGGGATTTTCCAGGCAAGAGTACTGAAGTGGGGTGCCATTGCCTTCTCCACCAGTAATGCTGAAGAAGCTGAAGTTAAACAGTTCTATGAAGACCTACAAGACCTTCTAGAACTAACACCCAAAAAAGATGTCCTTTTCATTATGTATGACTGGAATGCAAAAATAGGAAGAGATACCTGGAGTAATAGAAAAATTTGGCCTTGGAGTACAGAATGAAGCAGGGCAAAGGCTAACAAGAGTTTTGCCAAGCGAACGTACTGGTCATAACAAACACCCTCTTCCAACAACACAAGAGAAGACTCTACACATGGACATCAACATATGATCAATACCGAAATCAGATTGATTATATTCTTTGCAGCCAAAGATGGAGAAGCTCTATAGAGTCAGAAAAAACAAGACTAGGAGCTGACTGTGGCTCTGATCATGAACTCCTTATTGAAAAATTCAGACTTAAATTGAAGAAAGCAGGGGAAACCACTAGACCATTCAGGTGTGACCTAAATCAAATCCCTTATGATTATACAGTGGAAGTGAGAAATAGATTCAAGGGATTAGATCTGACAGACAGAGTGCCTGAAGAACTATGTACGGAGGTTCATGACGTTGTATAGGAGGCAGTGATCAAGACCATCCCCAATAAAAAGAAATATTTTACCTTATGAAGTAACAAAGATGTTAGAGATAAATAATCTTAATAAATTAAGATCAAAATTGTATGTTTCATCTTATATTTTTGGTATAAATTTTGGTAAAAATATCTTACTACAAGATTTTTTTATTCTTTATCAGAAAACCTCTAACTATTAAGTATATTTCTGATTCTGGTATAATACCTAGATTATTCTTTTATTTATTTTCACTGTGGCATTACTTAAAAATCTCTGTTTACAAAAGTCCATGGAATAAAAGTTAGAAGCCACAGGTTCTATGTCAAGATAGCTGGA
Organism: Bison bison bison; assembly: GCF_000754665.1. NCBI lineage: Eukaryota > Metazoa > Chordata > Mammalia > Artiodactyla > Bovidae > Bison > Bison bison. The sequence goes on along the minus strand of NW_011494744.1, from coordinate 3,924,352 downwards.
TATTCTTAAATTGGAATAATCCAAAAAGTATTTATTGTTTCATCATCACAACTACATCTTTCTTAAAGAAACTTAGGGCTTTGATTGTTCATCTTCAATTTTATAATAGTCCTTCTTGTTTTTTAAACTAAGATACAGCTCTGAAAACCAAATAAGTATGCAATTTTGATTAAAATACTTTAACCAATAGCTAGATTAATGATAGACTAATTAGTTTATTAAAATTATTGAACTAACAATTAACATTCAATAGCAGGTAAGGCAGTGGTAAAGAATCTGCCTGCCAATGCAGGAGATGTAGAAGACTTGGGTTAAATTCTTGGGTTAGGAAGACACCCTGGAGAAAAAAAAACAGCAACCCACTCCAGTATTCTTGCTGGAAAATTCCATGAACAGAAGAGCCTGATGGGCTATACATTCCTTGGGGATCACAAAGAGTTGCAACTGACCATGCATACCTTCCTCCCAGCACAATAATATTCATTACCCTCAACCACCCCCTTGAAGTCAAGAGAGACCTATAAGTAGGGATTAGAGAGAAAGTGAGCAAGTTTGGAGCCACTCTTTGGCAGTTCCCATATTACAGCAGAATCAAGCCCTGCTGTAATCAGGTGAATCAGAATCAAGGTGATAGGACAGAACCTACCACAATAAAGGTAGTTCTTTCTAAAGATCATATATCTGACCTATATCCTTTTTTAAAGTTTGACTTCTCCTATTAATATGAACTTAATCCAATTCTTTGTAAAATAGCATCTAGGTTATTTCATAGTAAAGATACATTTGTCTCTGCCTTCCTCATACAGCGTGCATGCATGCTAAGTCATTTCAGTCATGTCCAACTCTTTGCAAACCCTATGGACTATATTCCACCAGGCTCCTCTCTCCATGGGATTCTCTAAGCAAGGATACTGGAGTGTGTTGCCATGCCCTTCTCCAGGGGATCTTCCTGACCCAGGGATCGAACACACCTCTCCCGTGGCTCCTGTATTGCAGGAGGATTTTTTACCACTGAGTCACTGGGGAAGCCCTTCCTCATATTAGTATTAGTGAGCAATAAATAGGAAAATATTGAAATCACTCTCTTCTAATCCCCAAATTTCCCCTTTGTCTACCAAAAGGATACAGATAGACAATTCAATCCATCCTGACACAACACATCATTGTTAATAATGCATACCCAGCTTTCCCCACTAGAGTATAAATTTACATTAGAGTGTAAATTCTGTGAAGCCAGAAGCCTTGTCTATTCAGAAATCCAATGCCATCATATCCTTAGCTTTACAGAGTTCCTGGAACATAATAGGAACTCAGTATATGTGAAACAAGAAGACGGGAAGCAAGAGGAAGAAAGGAAAGAAGCAAATCAGGAGACAAGCAGGTATATAATAATAAATGATGGCTTACTATTCAAAAAGTGGTTGTATTATTGCTGTCACTGCACATAGTATGAAGGGGGTTGTAAGTCTAGTTGCCTGCATTTACAAAGACTTCATTAGCCTTTAGATGCTTTTTGTTGGGCCTTAGCCACAACATAATCCTATTTGCAGGCTAACATCTCTGAAAGAAATGTATTGTGGTTTCTGTTTATTTCTTAGCTAAGTCTAGGGTGCCCGCATTTTAGAAGAAGATACCAAAAAAAAAGTTTCTCTGAAGCTATCTGAACCAAGAACAGCAAGTTATGTTTTTATGTGGGAATGGATTTTCCATTAAAGGGAAAATGTACTATTTCACACAGTTCGGCAAAACAGTATTTTTTAATTTATATGTTTAAATTTAGAGCACTGAAAGTCCAATGTAAGAGTGTTTTCTGACCATGGAAACATCCTCTTCACTCAGCTGTGAAGAAGGCCAATTTTCATCGACTTCACACTTTCACTCTCAGTAGCGTGTCCTTATGAGCTAGGAAAACAAGCAGGCCATTCTATTAGCCTTTAAAGTTTCTCTCACAGTCCAGATAATCATCTTCAGAGTATTATTCGATTTTAGCACATTTTCAGAAAAGTTATCACACTCAAAAAATATGGTGATTTGTCAACCTCCTCTTTCCTCTGTAGCAAGATGAATTTCCCTCTGCCTTTGCTCACCAGAAACCCTTTCTCCCTGTGTGAAGTCATTTTAAACTGAAGGGAGTAATTCTCTATCTCCGTTGATTTTAACCAAGAATGGAATCTATGAGTCAGGAGTGTCAGCACTTTCCTATCACTTATCCATATCAGATATCACATATCAATTACGGAAAATTCAGAGTCTGGATTTGATCAAACAATTCCTATCAACATAGGCTTTCAGGCAGTCATCTGCAGTTAATTAGACTGCTTATGTGAGTCTAAAGTTGTTTCATCATTGCTGGTCTAGCAATGACCACCTGGAATCAGTGAGGTCAATTAGACTTCTTAAGAGTCACTTCAGTTCTATTAATCATTCTTATCTATAAATCATTTTACCCCAAGGATCAGGGAGAGACTACTCAAGGAATATTTTGTAGTCTAGAATAATAAAGTATCATATTCTTTGTGCTGATGTCAGCAGTCAAGTTAGGAGCTAGTAACCAGGTACAAGTTTAAGTAATAGATGTTGTATGTCCTGGGAAAGACATGTAACCCCATTTATATTCTGTAAAATTGTAACCAAACTCCATATTCTGAATTATACTATCCTTCCTCAACCCAGCCTTTCAGAGATCATAATTGCAAGGTCTGTTTAAAGCTTGCGTGCGTGCTAAGTTGCTTCAGTTGTGTCCAGTTCTTTTCTACCCTATGGACTGTAGCCCGCCAGGTTCCTCTGTCCATGGGATTCTCCAGGCAAGAATACTAGACTGGGTTACCATGCCCTCCTCCAGGGGGTCTTCCTGACCCAGGGATAGAACCTGTGTCTGTAATGTCTCCTGCATTTGCAGGCAGGTTCTTTACCACCAGAGCCGCCTGGGAAGCCCAGAGCTTGTGTAAATACAAGAAAAACTAAGTCACAAGAGGTTGGTAAGATGTATGTTATTAGAAATGTGAGTAAAGTTGGTCTGGGTCAAAGGGGAATGCAAAGGAGATCCTAAGAAAAAAAAAAAAAAAGAGATGGTATATACATCTAGCCCTTCCATCCAGGTTGATGGAGCACAGGACAAGGAAAGAACAAATGCTGCTGAAAGGTGGAAGATCCAGGGTGGGAACACTTGAAATTGAAGAGGAGAGGATGGGGAAGAAAGAGAAACTCTACTTCTGCATCTTTGTTCTAGCTATTTAGGAGCTATTTTATTCCCACTGGTGAGTGAAATGATGGTCAGTAACATACACAACCAATGATACCTGTAACCAGCTGGGTATCAGCCTTGGGAATCTCCAGGTATTTGGCTGGTTCTATTAGACACAAGTTGGGGTGATAGAATAAAGTGAGTCACCTCAAGTACCAATACCCCAAACCAAGAAAAGACACTCCAATACCAAGAAAAATCTCAAGTCAATCTTAGCTGCAAAATATTTGAATCTGTGATTCTAGAACTATATCCACTGTATCTTTTCTAGTTTCCCCCTTCCCATCACGTCATTTTATGCATTAGAGGAGATAAAAATCCTGTCATGAGACGAATGCTGCTGTGCTCCTTGACCCTCCTGTTATAGAGAAGAGGGGCACAGATATTTCATGAAGCCCTTTTTCTCCCTCCAGGACAGGCTCATGACTCACAGCTTACCTACCAGATTAATATGATGGTATATGAAAAAGTCTTATCCATATTTTTCTGTTTTGCCAAATAGACAACAAAATAAATGAAATAAATGGACGTGCTCAGTGCTCCTCTCCCCAGTGCCAAAAGCTCTTTTCCTTTTGGGAGGGCAGCTTTAAGAGTGGGACACTGCCTTGGCTTCCTTTCAAATCTCTCTGGTCTCTCATTAGAGCAGTAGAAATCTAGAAACTGTTACCAGTTTTACTCAAGTTTAACTAGACTGTAGGAAAGAAGAATCAAACAGTTGAACCAAATAGTCTACAACACTCAGAGTTCTCCTGAGAAGCAGAATCAGCTATATACATATATATGGAAGGGGAGGGGTTTTGAGGTGGGGCTAGTAGTAAAGAAACCACTTGCCAACGCAGGAGACATAAGAGAGATGGGCTTGATCTCTGGGTGGGAAGATCCCTTGGAGGAGGGCATGGCAACCCACTCCAGCATTCTTGCCTGGAGAATCCCCATGGACAGAGGAGCCTTGTAGGCTACAGTCCATAGAGTCACAGAGCTGGACATGATTGAAGTGACTTAGCACACACGTACATACGTGCGTGTGTGTGTATCCATATACATGGAGAGATATAGACAAATATATGGGATCAGTTCAGCTCAGTTGTGTCTGACTCTTTGCGATCCCATGAATCAAAGCACGCCAGGCCTCTCTGTCCATCACCAACTCTGAGAGACTACCCAAACCCATGTGCATTGAGTCGGTGATGCCATCCAACCATCTCATCCTCTGTCGTCCTCTTCTCCTCCTGCCCTCAGTCTTTGCCAGCATCAGGGTCTTTTCCAGTGAGTCAGCTCTTCGCATCAGGTGGACAAAGTATTGGAGTTTCAGCTTAAACATCAGTCCCTCCAATGAACATTCAGGACTGATTTCCCTTAGGATGGAATGGTTGGATCTCCTTGCAGCCCAAGGGACTCTCAAGAGTCTTCTCCAACACCACAGTTCAAAAGCATCGATTCTTTGGTGCTCAGCTTTCTTTATAGTCCAACTCTCACATCCATACATGACCACTGGAAAAACCATAGCCCTGACTAGATGGACCTTTGTTGGCAAAGTAATGTGTATGCTTTTTAATATGCTGCCTAGGTTGATCATAACTTTCCTTCCAAGGAATAAGCGTCTTTTAATTTCATGGCTGCAATCACCATCTGCAGTGATTTTGGAGCCTAGAAAAATAAAGTCAGCTACTGTTTCTACTGTTTCCCCATCTATTTGCCATGAAGTGATGGGATCAGATGCCATGATCTTCGTTTTCTGAATGTTGAGCTTTAAGCCAACTTTTTCACTCTCTTCTTTCACTTTCATCAAGAGGCTCTTTAGTTCTTCACTTTCTGCCATAAGGGCGGTGTCATCTGCATATCTGAGGTTATTGATATTTCTCCTGGCAATCATGATTCCAGCTTGTGCTTCCTCCAGTCCAGCGTTTCTCATGATGTACTCTGCATTTAAGTTAAATAAGCAGGGTGACGATATACGGCCTTGACATACTCCTTTTCCTATTTGGAACCAGTCTGTTGTTCCATGTCCAGTTCTAACTGTTGCTTCCTGACCTGCATACAGATTTCTCAAAAGGCAGGTCAGGTGGTCTGGTATTCCCATCTTTCAGAATTTTCCACAGTTTATTGTGATCCACACAG
>NW_011494744.1:3917785-3918890 GCF_000754665.1 Bison bison bison | reverse complement strand
TCCCATCTTTCAGAATTTTCCACAGTTTATTGTGATCCACACAGTCAAAGGCTTTGGCATAGTCAATAAAGCAGAAATAGATCTTTTTCTGGAACTCTCTTGCTTTTTCCATGATCCAGCAGATGTTGGCAATTTGATCTCTGGTTCCTCTGCCTTTTCTAAAACCAGCTTGAACATCTGGAAGTTCACGGTTCATGTATTGCTGAAGCCTGGCTTGGAGAATATTGAGCATTACTTTACTAGCGTGTGAGATGAGTGCAATTGTGCGGTCATTTGAGCATTCTTTGGCATTGCCTTTCTTAGGGATTGGAATGAAAACTGACCTTTTCCAGTCCTGTGGCCACTGCTGAGTTTCCCAGATTTGCTGGCATATTGAGCGCAGCACTTTCACAGCATCATCTTTCAGGATTTGGAATAGCTCCACTGGAATTCCATCACCTCCACTAGCTTTGTTCATAGTGATGCTTCCTAAGGCCCACTTGACTTCACATTCCAGGATGTCTGGCTCTAGGTGAGTTATCTCACCATCGTGATTATCTGGGTCATGAAGATATTTTTTTGTACAGTTATTCTGTGTATTCTTGCCACCTTTTCTTAATATCTTTTGCTTCTGTCAGGTCCCTACCACTGGGGATATATATACACAAAAACATATGTATCCTATATGTGGTATACACCTATATATGGTTTATATGGTTCCAAATTGGGAAAGGAGTACATCAAGGCTGTGTATTGTCACTCTGCTTATTTATGCCAGGCTGGATGAAGCAAAAGCTGGAATCAAGATGCTGGGAAAAATACGAATAACCTCAGATACACAGAGGACACCACCCTTATGGCAGAAAGTGAAGAGGAACTAAAGAGCCTCTTGAGGAAAGTGAAAGAGGAATGTGAAAAAGTTGGCTTAAAACTTAACATTCAGAAAACTAAGATCATGGCATCTGGTCTCATCACTTCATGGCAAATAGATTGGGAAACAGTGGAAACTGTGTCAGACTTTATTTTTGGGGGCTCCAAAATCACTGCAGATGGTGATTGCAGCCATGAAATTAAAAGATGTTTGCTCCTTGGAAGAAAAGCTACGACCAACCTAGGGAGCATATTA
>NW_011494744.1:3902271-3917685 GCF_000754665.1 Bison bison bison | reverse complement strand
AAAGCAGAGACATTACTTTGCCAACAAAGGTCCACCTAGTCAAAGCCATGGTTTTTCCAGTAGTCATGTATGGATGTGAGAGTTGGACTATAAAGAAAACTGAGTGCCGAAGAATTGATGCTTTTGAACTGTGGTGCTGGAGAAGACTCTTGAGATGCCCTTGGACTGACTGCAAGGAGATCCAACCAGTCCATCCTAAAGGAAATCAGTCCTGAATATTCATTGGAAGGACTGATGCTGAAGCTGAAACTTCAATACTCTGGTTACCTAATGCGAAGAACTGACTCATTGGGAAGGACCCTGATGCTGGGAAAGACTGAAGGCAGGAGGAGAAGGAGATGACAGAGGATGAGATGGTTGGATGACAACACTGACTTGATGGACATGATCTTGAGCAAGCTCCAGGAGTTGGTGATGGACAGGGAAGCCTGGCATGCTGCAGTCCATGGGGTCGCAAAGAGTCAGACACGACTGAGCAACTGAACTGAACTGATGGTATACCCTATTATATATATATGAAAAGATGCATTTTGAGGAACTGGCTTATTCAATTATGTGAGCTGATAAGTCAAAAAATCTCTAATATAGGGACTTCCCTGGTGACCAATGGTGAAGACTTCACCTTCCAATGCATGGGGCATGGGTTCCATTTCTGGTCAGGGAGTTCAGATCTCACAGGCCTCACAGACAAAAATCCAAAACATAAAACAGAAGTAATACAGTAATAAATTCAATAAAGACTTTAAAAATGGTCTACATAAAAAAAAATATTTGAAAAATAAAATAAATAAACAAAATCCCTAATATAATACCATTAGTCCACCGTGCTTCAGTTTAAAAAAAAAAAAATAGTCCCTAGGGCAAACCAGCAAGCTAGAAATGCAGACAAGAGGTGATGTTGTAGTCTTGAGTTCCAAATCTATACAGCAGGCAAGCAGGCTGGAAATTCCAGCAAGATTTCTATGTTCCAGTCTTAAGGCAGAATTCCTTCTTTTCCTAAAATATCAGTTTCTGCTTTTTAAGGTCTTCAACTGATTGGATGAATCAAAAATCACATTACAAAGGTTAATATCTTTTACTGAAAGTCAACTGAAATTGTGGATGCTAATCACATCCACCAAGTACCTTCACAACAGTATCCAAAATAGCGTTTGACCAAACAACTGGACGCCATACTCCAACCAAGCTGACACATAAAATTTCATGATCACCAAGTCCTACTGATGTCTCAAAATGTGGACATTCTAGAATTTAATTATTTACACATCATTTCACCAGATTAATAAATATATAATTTTTCTTGTTTTAAAATAAATTCAAGAAATGTCAAAACAATTGTTTCATAGTCCTTTTAGGAGTACATGAGAAAATTATGTCACAAGTTAGCTTTAGTGTAGTTTAATTTAAAAAAGCTCTAAAATAGTGCAGGGTTCTTCATTATACATACAGGAATAAATCTGTAGGATGCTTTTGAAGGCATCCTAAGGTCAGATATCAAATGCCATATCACGACAGAAGTGCCTGACATGAACTGAAGCAACACAGGCAAAATCAACATATACATAATATCTACTACACCAGAAACTGGAGGGGTTTTTCCCCTTTCACATGAAAGAGAAACCCAACATTTTTTCAGGAGTTTACATTCTCTGGGGTTGCTTTGATTTCAGAAAGATCAAGAAAAAAAGTCAAAGTACTTTACTATTGCCAAAAACTCAACAATAAGTAGAGAAAATGTGGAACTTATTTATTCTATGACACCACAGATTCAACATCCTACTGTTCTAAAAGCCCCTTCCATTTTTGTTACCGAACACTGTCACATACCTGCTATGTCCTAAGCCCTCCCTCATGTGCTGGCAATACAGAGATTCCCACCATCGTAGCAGGGAATTGCTTGTGTTTATAAAAGAACTGTGAAGCAGAGAGATAACATTTTTTTTTTCTCTGCATAAAGGCATAAACATTGCCTAAATGGCTACCACCACCTGCCAGATAGGTGAATCCGCCAAGCTGAGAGAATGTGTGTTCAGGAATATCCCTCTTTGAAGCATGCCTGCCTCCTGACTTACCATGCACATTCCCAAATCCATTGTTTTTCTCTCTCCTGGTCCCTTAGAGTTTCTCCAAAACCTAGCACAGATTAGCATTTACTTTTGTTCATCTGCTTCTTGTTTACCATGGCATCCCCTTCTTCTGGCACAGGGCCTAGAAAAGGGCAAGAGATTCAGTTGTTTGTTGAGTGAATGAATGAATGGCATTTCACAATTACATATACTCTAAAGCCTGACCTGAGTCAAGGATATGAATAAAAGTATCCTACACCCTGACTACAGAGACATCCCCAGCCATGGGCTGTCTGTTGCACTAGCTCCATCTTTGAAACATGCCATGCCAAGAATAGTGGGGAACCTTTCTCAACCTGAGAAAATTAAGCTTTGTTGACCCAAACCTCTCTCAACCTGAGAAAATTAAGCTTTGTTGACCCATGGCATCCATTGTATGTCATAAATTAATGTCTTTCTCATGCACCTAGAGTGTTCTCTATTATCCTCAGGAAATCTGAGAAAATCATCACTCAATTCCTTTTCTGTGTTCAGCTGAGGGTGGCTGAATGGAGGTAACCTCCCCCGTGGCTCGGTGGCAAGGCTTCCAGAATGTATAAGTGCAATTACACTGACCAACTATGCATAACTACTCTTCACTGTTGGCTATTTCCCTACATTTCCCTCCATCCTGTTTAACCCTGATTATTTTAATTCTGCAGTGGCGGCAGGAACATTCAACTCCATCATTTTAATGGATCACTATGAGGTAACATCTCTTCTCTCTTAAGTCAAAGACCGCTTTGTCAACCATTCTACTGCATCATTAGGGGGCCTTGGGGAGGAATTCCATGCTTCCAGTCCCTTCTTAGAGTAGCCATGTTCTTCATGCAGTTTCTGATATTTCTGAGTTAATCACAGAGGACAGTCAACGTCAAGAATTTTAGAAAATGAGGGAGGTGGGGTGAGCCTAGAACCCCTCTATCAAGTCTGCCGCATTGTATGCAGCCATCGGACTTAATTCAGGTTCAGCCAGAACACCGGCTGGAGGAGAACGTGGGCGGTACCGAGTGTTCCCCAGGCAAGGGCTGCCTGCTGGCCAGCTGAGTCACCATTTTATTTTCCTTTCATCATTCTCCTAAGAAAAACAGAACTCCCTCTCCCTATGTTATGCTGCTCTCAGTAGGAGCCCAAATCTCCAAGCAGCTGGGACAAGAAGGTGAGAACAAGGATGCTTGATCACTTCAAGGAAGCCTTGAAATAAGCAGAAAAGAGCCCACTTCCTCTGCTTCCATTAAATAAAAAATGGCTCAGCAGTTTGCTTATCAAAATACAACTTGGCTATTTTCTCTGCTATTTTACCATTTTCGTCTTTAAACCATTCTTTTAAGACAGAAGTGACAGGAACAGTGCAACCTATGTGTCTCTCCAGGAACAATAAGTGGAGAACTATTATAGATACAGGAGAGGTACGCTTTTCATGTATCCCCAGTGGTGTTACTGAATTTCTAACGTTTAGATCCTTGTTTAAAATCCCAAGTAGCAGACATAAATAACACTCTAGAATGGTCTTCTAATGCCATGCCAAATACTTGTGGCACTACATGATGCTGATAAATAAAACAATCATTTGTTTAGAGTTTTTTTTGTGTCAGAGATGTTTACCATTGCTTAATAGGTTTAAAAATAGAAGAACAGTCCTACATAGATTGCTCTGTTCCTCTCAAAAACCTAGTCTGCTGTGGGTATGTGGACCAGACCAAGTAGGTCCCCATTCGGCATGGGTAATGGGGGAAAATGAAATCACGTATGCTTCCACACTACTTAATGATTTTTATCTTCAGAGGAACTATTAGAAAAATAATGTATTTGATCATCTAAACAATACTTATTAAACATAATGTATAATATATATTATAATAGCAATAAAAGCAAAGACTATGGGTGAGCAGGCACTATTCTAAGTATTTGTTATGTATCAATTTATTTAACACTCACAAGACCCCCACTCCATGCCACAGAAGCTACTATTAATGTCACTTTACATATTAGGACACTAAGGCACTGAGCGGCAAAGCAGCTTATCTAAGGTCACATGACAAGTAGGTACAGTCATCCCTCGGTATCCATCAGGGATTAGTTCCAGGGCCCTCATGGATACCCAGATCCACAGATGCTCAAGTTTCTGATATAAGATGGCAAAGCACAGTCCATCCTCCCTCCTTATCTGCAGAACCAGTGGATAAGGGCATTCTGCAGATAAGAATGACCGATCGTGTTTTGAAACAATATTGAATCAAGGATAGGTGAAGAATAGCACCTCGTGCCACTAAATTTTCTTTCTTTCAGCACCTAATTAAACCTTGGCTTAGGAAAATTTTCTCAAAAAAGAGAAAAAAAGTCCATACCTGAGGCCAGGGCTTCCCTCTGATTTGCAGTTTGTGTGTTATGACAGATTGCATCCGCCTGCTGGCAAAGTTCAACTGAGGCTGTGAGTGAAAGTCGTTCAGTTGTGTCTTTGAGACCCCATGGACTATAGCCCCTCAGGTTCTTCTGTCCACGGGATTCTCCAGACAAGAATACTGGAGTGGGTTGCCATTCCCTTCTCCAGGGGATCTTGCTGACCCAGGGAGCGAACCTGGGTCTCTTGCATTGCAGGCTGACTCTTTACCATCTGAGCCACCAGGAAAGCCCTCAGCTGAAGCTAGTTCTCCCTGAATAGTCAAGCTATGGGTAAAGAAAAGGGCTATCTTTGCCTATGGGTTGTGCTACCTGTGGTGGTTCTATATTCTTTCTTCATAAGAAACAGAAAAATTGAGACTTTTGAAATCCCCAAGAGTTTCCCCCAAACAGTTATTCTAGCCATTACCGTGTCTCAACCCAAAAACTTACTGAGGAACCAAGTTGCTGGTTCATTCAAACAGTCCTCTTCCCAGTGCCCAGGAGTTGCCTGCTATGCCACATGACTTCTCTGGCTTAGCCATGCTCCACAAAAATGGTTCCTTACTGGGGCCTTGCTTCTGGAACATTTAAAAGCACAATTTAGAAAGAGCAGTAGCTTTAAATACAGTTACACACTGCTTCCTTCACTAGGTGCAAAGGCCTTACGAATTTTAAGTGAGTCTTTTACCTAAACCAGTTATACGGATCACATTTAAAATCCTAGCTAAAATTCTAGCTAACAAATGGCCTCAGATTCCAATATGTACAACGAAGAAAATTTAGAGCACTTTAGCTTGTATTTTAGTTCCCACTTTCCTCCCCAAATACTGAGGCTAATTCAACGAAGCATTCTAGATACCCAAGTTTTTAAAACAATGGCCCATTTAGAATTGGAAACAAAGCAACACACCCTTTCTTTCCCTTCCCCCATGCCCATCTGCCCCTTGACCCTAGAGATGGAAGCCTCTCACAGATGATGTCCTGTGGTTTATGGAAGTGAAAGGATCAGAGAAGTCTCAGACTAGTCCTAAGTACATGACTTGTTGGAGAGACCCACAGGTATTTGTCTAGCAGGACACATGAAGAAGTTTCACAACACAATAAACCTCATAATCAATAATAGTTAGCTTTGGATACTCACTGTATGCCAGGCACCTTTCTAAATGCCTTACATGTTTTAACACATTTAGTCTTCACCGGGAATGAGATAAGTACTCTTCTTATCATTCACATTTTACAGAGAAGATCATTGAAGAAGGGAGAGGATAAGTAACTTGCCAAGGTCACGTAGCTTCTTAGCCGGGGAGCCAAACATCTGGACCCAGGAACTCCAGCTCTGGCTTCCCAAGTAGCACTAGTGGTAAAGATGCAGGAGATGTAAAAGATGCAGGTTCAATCCCTGGCTTGGGAAGATCCCCTTGAGGAGGGCATGGCAACCCACTCCAGTATTCTCGCCTGGAGAACCCCGTGGATGGAGGAGCCTAGTGGGTTATTCTTTACAGGGTCGCAAAAAGTCAGACACGACTGAAGCAACTTAGCACAACCACTATATCTCAGCCTCCTCTCAGAGTGGAAGTTTTGTGCTGAATGCCATCCTCTTCCAGGCCTCAGAGACAAGAAACAGTCAGCTACTTGCTTGCCTGGGGAGCTGTGGGAAGAGTAGATTTCAGAAAGCTCAGTTCTGGGGGCTCTTGTTTGGTTTTGTTTTGGGAGAGGACCATTGTTACTGTTACTGAAAAAAGACTCCTTATAAAAATTAGCATAATGTTTGTCTAGCAGAGAACCTTTGGACACATTTATCTGACTTTTCAGGGTAGAAATAAATAAGAGTTGGGGCCTGCATTTGCACTTATAGTTCTGACACTTTAAGAATTCAATGAATACCAAAAGCATCAACACAAGTCACAAATGATACAAGCAAAGCAGTGTACCTGGAAGGTGGGTGATTTCTAAGCCTGTTTTATCCCACTACATCCAACCAATATGGATTTGTTGATAGAAACATGTCAGTTTCAACCTTTTCAGTATTCCTGACATTTACTTAGACTGGAGGAATGGAGGAGAAATATCACTGTAATCTACAAAAACAATCAAATCATTGCAGTACCATCTCCACTGCAAAGTTTCAAGCAGGTAAATTTCATTCCTCCTTGGAAACCCAGCACAATTCTGAAACTTTCAGAGCCTAAAATATAAATCAGAGTATAATGAGAGCTGGTGTCTATTTATCTTGCTCACAAAAGGGTTGCAGGTGCCTAGCAGATAGATAGTAGGCACTGAATATACTGACTGAACACGGATGAATGAATGAGTTGGGACAAGAGAGCCCTGTGAGTCTGGTTCCATTCCTGCTTTGAGAGAACCAGGTAAGACTCCTATTCCAATTTATTCTAGAACTGCAGCAGGATATGCAACCTGAAACATAGCAGGCAAGGAAAATCTTTGCTCAAACATATACCTCTAAGACTATTTCAGTAGCCACAAGGCTTGTTGACTATAGACCAGCATTTGACCAGAGGCTAAAAGTAAAGGCCTCTGGCCACCCACAACATTTACCGCAACCTACTTGCAAAGTAATTTAGTGTAATTGGTCTTGAGGATCAGGCTTAAATTCAAATCTAAACACCATTGTTTGAGCTAAATTTTGAAACTCTCTTAACTTGTTCTCTCATTTTTAAAAATCAGGATAATAATTCATACCAGTAGAACTATACAAAAAAGACCTTAATGACCCAGATAAACACAATGGTGTGATCACTCACCCAGACCCAGACGCCCTGGAGTGTGAAGTCAAGTGGACCTTAGGAAAGGCCCACTACAAACAAAGCTAGTGGAGGTGATGGAATTCCAGCTGAGCTATTTCAAATCATAAAAGATGATGCTGGGAAAGTGCTTCACTCAATATGCCAGCAATTTGGAAAACTCAACAGTGCCCACAGGACTGGAAAAGGTCAGCTTTAATTCTAACTCCAAAGAAGGGAAATGCCAAAGAATGCTTAAAATATTGCACAATTGCACTCACTTCACATGCTAGCAAAGTAATGCTCAAAATCCTTCAAGCTAGGCTTCAACAGTATGTGAACCAAAAACTTCCAGATGTACAAACTGGATTTAGAAAAGGCAGAGGAATTAGAGATCAAATTGCCAACATCCGTTGGATCATAGAAAAGGGGCGATTTCCAGAAAAACATCTACTTCTGCTTCACTATGCACAGCCTTTCACTGTGTAGATCACAAAAAAACTGTAGAAAATACTTAAAGAGATGGGAATAGCAGACCACTTTACCTGCCTTTTGAGAAACCTGTATGCAGGTCAAGAAGCAACAGTTAGAACCAAACATGGAGCAATAAACTGAAGTTCAAAATTGAGGAAGTATTTCAAGGCTGTGTATTATCACCCTGTTTATTTAACTCATATGCAGAGTACATCATGTGAAATGCCAGCTGGATGAAGCACAAGCTGGAATCAAGATTGCCGGGAGAAATATCAACCACCTCAGATATGCAGATGACACCACCCTTATGGCAGAAAGAGAAGAGGAATTAAAGAGCCTCTTGATGAAGGTGAAAGAAAAGAGTGAAAAAGTTGGCTTAAAACTCAACATTCAAAAAACTAAGATCATTGGCATCTTGTCCCATCACTTCATGGCAAAGAGATGGGGAAACAATGGAAACAGTGACAGACTTTATTTCCTTGGGCTCCAAAATCACTGTGGACAGTGACTGCAGCCGTGAAATTATAAGACGCTTACATCTTGGAAGAAAAACAGTGACAAAACTAGACAGTGTATTAAAAAACAGAGACATTACTTTGCCTACAAAGGTACGTATAGTAAAAGTTATGGTTTTTCCAGTAGTCATGTATGGACGTGAGAGCTGGACAAGAAAAAAGGTTGAGTGCCGAAGAATTGATGCCTTTGAACTGTGTTGCTGGAAAAGACTCTTGAGAGTCCCTTGGACTGAAAAGAGATCAAACCAGTCAATACTAAAGGAAATCAATCCTGAATATTCATGGGAGGGACTAATGCTGAAGCTCCAATACTTTGGCCACCTGATGCAAAGAACTGACTCATTAGAAAAGACTCTGATGCTGGGAAAGATTGAAGACAGGAGGAGAAGGGGATGACAGAGGATGAGATGGTTGGATGGCATCACCAACCAAAAGACATGAATTTGAGCAAACTCCAGGAGATCGTGAAAGACAGGGAAGCCTGGTGCGCTGCAGTCCATGGGGTCACAAAGAGTTGAGCAACTGAATATCATCAACAACAATTCATACCAGAGTTGTTGTAAGAATTAGAAAACATTTTTGACCAAACAAATACCTTTTTAAAATCCTCACTTTTATCACCAAGAGCTCAAGGATTACGTAACTGCCAATTTGTCTTTCAAATAGTTTGCATATCATTGAATCTCTCAGAAGAATTGTGGTATCTTCCAGCAATGCGCCAAGGGAACCTTGGCCAGAGCAGGGCTCATCACCAAAGTATTGGGAGGTCAGTTGTGTTATGCTCATAATGAAACTATATTTCACTAAATTAAAGGATTTATGTAGTTTCCAGAAATACTTAGCTTGCTTTTAGGCTGGGGTTTTCTTTGATGTTACTCTCAGACCTCCTTCCCAAATAACTTTAAAGAAAGAACCTTTGACTATCTCATATTCTGAAGATTCTAATCTAACATGTTGTTTTGATAATATATGGAGCAGCCTCTTAGATTACCCTGGTCCTCATCAGGAATTTTATTTCCTGTACTGAGAATATGACTTATGCACAGAAAATATTTGTGCTTATTTGATGATATGGGCCATAAGATATAAAATATAAAAAACATGTCTTTCCTATCAAACCATTTAATAAGCATACGATGATGATTGCTATCACTAGCAATCCTAAAAGAAGCAGACTCTTGGATTCAAGTTTTAAAACTCATATAATATACCAGAAGCTAGTATATTTAACTACCATCACTCACTGAGTTTCCCCTGTGTCAAGCTCTCTGCGAAGCATATTTATGCCCATAGTCTCTCATTTAATCATCACACCTATTCTTTGATGTTGGTAAAAACAAATCCTATTTTCCAACTTGGAAAACTGCAGGGTAAAGCTAACTTGTCCAAGGTTCCTTAATGAAGAAGTGGTGAGTTCAGAACTTAAACCCTGAAATCTAGATTTGAAGTCTAAGATTTCTCATGCTACCATTTCGTGTTTCCTACTATTGAATTCAGCAGATGGTAAAATCTTTACTCTTATAACTTGAGTAAGTAGGGGTGTAGGATCTCATTTTCTGACTAATATACAGCAACAGACATTATCATACAGGAGGATAACTTCATGATCTATTTATAACACAAAATGAAGATGCATCCCAAATAGTCTGTCAGATAAGGAAAAAGCTAGATCTTAATCTCTCTAGAGATCAACTGGTTTCAACAGAACTCTAAACTTCTGGAGTCTCCACTTATAATGATTTTTTTGTGTTTGTATCATGGTCCAGTTTTACATCAACTGCTTACACATAGTAAGTTTTCCTCGCTCACCAATTACTCCCAACTCTTGACTTTTCCTCCAAAACCTTTTCTGTTAACAGGCACACCTTATTTTATTGCATTTCCTTTGGCTGTACCTCACGGATATTGCATTTTTTTTAAGGTAAAACAAATACTTTTATTGCACATTTATAAAATCTGCATAGTTGTAGCAAGTCTTTGACCCTCCCACAATTCCCCTGGTAATCTTTAAAATTTGGTTAAAACACAATACCCAATCTGGAGCCTTTTAAAAATGGTCAACGGGATATTTCTCTCTCTACATATACATATATATATATTCTTTTTCTTTTTACAAACCCACATCCCCTATTTCTTAAAAGGAAAAAAGGGGATGGGGTGTCAAAATGTTCTTCTGGACCAGCAGCAGCCTTAGCCATGTGTTTTAGCCATTTTCAGATGCTAGAAAATGCATTTTTTACACAGTGAAGGTTTGTAGCAGTCCTGCATTGAGCAAGTCCATCAGCCCCATTTTTCCAACATCATCTGCTCACATTTTGGTAATTCTCATAATATTTCAAAACATCCACTAGCAAAAAGATGATGATTCACTGAAGACTCAGATAATAGGTAGCATTTTTTAGCAATAAAGGATTTTTAATTAAGGTAGATAATTTTTTTTTTTTAGACACAATGCTATTTCACAGGTAATAGACTACAGTATGGCTTCCCAGGTGGAGCTAGTGGTAAAGAACCCTTCTGCTAATGAAGGAGTCTTAAGAGACGCAGGTTCAATCCCTGGGTCGAGAAGATCCCCTGGGGGAGGAAATGGCAACCCACTCCAGTATTCTTGCCTGGAGAATTCCATGGACAGAGAAGCCTGGTGGACTACAGTCCATGGGGTTGCAAAGAGTCGGACACAACTGAAGCGACTTAGCATGCATGCAAACTGCAGTATAGTGTGAACATAATTTTATACGCACTGGGAAACCAAAAAATTCACGTAACTTGCTTTATTGCAATGTTTGCTTTATTGTGGTAGACTGAAACCAAACCTGCAGTATTTCTGGGATCTGCCTGTATTTTCATAAATAGGTTTCATAATCAGAAACACAAAGAGAATCATGGCAATGCTGATTGCACCCTCCAGGGCTAGTTCCTGAAGACCCGCTTCAGACCTTTCACTTGCTTTGCAGACAAGAGTGGAAATAATTGGGCTGCACTAGGTTTATTTTTATGAAATTATTCTGAAGAACACTCATTAAGTTGGGAAGATTCTACCTTACCCATCTCCATGGGTATGCTAAATGAGGACAGCGGTTTGTGAAAAAGCAGTCATGAGCTTTTAAAATCATCACCTTTCATACAATCATTGATTTCTTACATCAATGGGCCTGGCCTCAAAGCCCAAACTTAAAAGAAAAGCAGCCATTGATAGCTCAACTTTAATAACAATTCTCTACAGTGTCAGAACTATATGATATGCTCAAAAAAAATCCTTATAAACATATAAATTCACACCATAAAAGCAATGTCAATCATTAAACTATGGGGCTATCTGTCCACTGGGGGGATATTTGTCTTTATGATGAGTCATTAAAAAGCAGTCCAGCTTGTGAGGTGGACTCATGCAACATTATGATTCTGCACCAGGGCTCTTTTGTATTCTGAGATTTGCAGAGTCACCTCAGTGGCTTTCACAGATGCAACTGGTTTAGGGCAACTAGAAGGGTTTCCACACCAAAGCTTCTAAGCTGCTAAGTCATTTCAGTCGTGTCCAACTCTGTGTGACCCCATAGACAGCAGCCCACCAGGCTCCGCCATCCCTGGGATTCTCCAGGCAAGAACACTGGAGTGGGTTGCCATTTCCTTCTCCAATGCATGAAAGTGAAAAGTGGAAGTGAACTCACTCAGTCGTGTCCGACTCTTAGTGACCCCATGGACTGCAGCCTACCAGGCTCCTCCATCCATGGGATTTTCCAGGCAAGAGTACTGGAGTGGGGTGCCATTGCCTTCTCTGTCCACACTAAAGAGGTTAGCTCAAATCCCAGATCTGCTGGTAGACTTCACTTCATTTCAATATATTTCCTCATCTCCAAAATGTGTGGGTTGGACAAAATGATTTCCAAGATCCTCCAGAAGCCTCAAGCTCTAAGGCTTCTTCTTCTACCCCACCCCACTCCCCATCCCAGGCATACATCACTTCTTCCCTTCCCATTGCAAGAACTGCTGGAAATGGGGGTAACTACTCAGATTGGTCTGAGGATCAGACTCCACGATATTGACGGGGCCACATTCCCTGCTGAGCAGGGGCTCCAAGCAGTGAACGCACACTTGGGAGTGGGATGAACCTGGCAGCAGCTCTCCTTCCCTGCTCTCAGCCACGCAGCTAAAGTGGAAAGCTGGCCCAACGGCTGTTTTCTGCACTTCTCTGTGCTCTCTTCTTGCCTATCCACAGCAGAGCCCAAGTCCGTGTGCAGCCTAGGTTATTTTAGGCATTGGATTGTAAAACACTTGCATTTCGCCTTGCAGTCTCTCTCTCCCCTCCTCTCTCTGTAGTTCTAGTCCCCTACTGCTGGTAGATATGATAGATTGGGTATAACCATCTGGGGGAAAGTGAAACATTAGGCTGATACAGTCCTATTAGCTTTCCCAGAGTTCTACAAATTGAGACCTCAAGCCCAAACCCACTTTCAAACATGTAGCTCTGTCAACTTACTTCCTGTATGTTCCACATGGATGTACCTTCCCAGAGAACCATCCAGGGAGGAGAGGAGTTGGGCTGAAGTAAGAGGTAAAAACTCTCATTTCCTTGGCTCTGACATTCTAGTTCTACCAATGATGCCATATCGACAAGAGTGCTGGGAGAATACACTTTGATTACAGAAACAAATATAGACAAGTATTTTATCAGAAGTTAGCTTATACCCTAATTAATATAGAGTTTGCATAAAATAGAAGCTATTCATCTGACAAAATTCTTTTGTCTGAACTAGTTAACATGAAGTTCAAGCCTCTTTTTCTGAGTATATCCAGCTCTATAACTTTCTCTTATTGTCTGTCTCTCCCTGTCTCACACACACACACACACATACATGCTGCAGTGTGACCATCATTGCATCACATTGAGAGGGACTGAGAATTTACTCCTTCCCAGACAAGCCGCCTGTATCAGGGAGCCTGCTTGGAAGGTCCAAAGAAGAGAGAATACCATCGGTCCCAGTTTTTCCTGTCCACAGCCTACATATACACCTTCTAACACATACACACACAGCATTTGGGTTGCACACCCTAGAATTTTCCCAACCAGTAGGGGCTGGGCATCTCAGATTGAGTTACTTCAGTTGTGAAGACTGACTTCTTGAGGACACGCTCCTGGTCTGAGAAAACACGCCGGCCAGAGGCAGCTACCTGCTTGCCCGGTGGCACTCGGGACACCCTCCTCATGAGCCAAGTCAAACTGAACTCCCTTCCAGCCTTTCTCTGAGGGCTGTGACTTATCATTGGTGAAGCTTTCCAGTTTCTTAACCTTCCAACCTGTCACAAGAATCCTATCATTTCCACACCATTGACTGGAGCCTAAACACTGCTTTGGGTGTAGAAGAAAAAGAAAAGAAAGTTGAAAAAATATTCAACTGCCACCTCCTCAGGCAGTTATGAAAAGTCAACTGAAAGATTATGTCTGGCTTCCCAGAGAAGAAAGGAGAAAGAGGAAAAGACAAAAGACATTCAAGAGCTATCAAATTCCAGAGTACCTTCTGTAAGTCCTTTCTTGCCCTAGTGATAATGAATGTAGGCTGTGTTGAAGATTTCTCATTTTTCCTAACACTCCCTGAGTAATTCTCAAGCTGTTGTCATTAAGTGACTCTGATGTTTTCTAATGCATAAACACATTTATAGTAATTAGATAGGGGAGACTTCTTACCATTCCAAAATCGTCATGCTAGAGCCTAGTAGAGGAAGCTGAGGAGTCTCTTCAGTGACAGTGGCTGTTCTCTTGCACCATCTTTTTTTGCAAGCAGAAGGTGAGACCCAGGGTACGATGACAAGGTAGCAAAACCCCAGCGCAGAGCTGGCTCCCCAGAGAATGCAGAGAGGGAGAGCCATGCCAGGGACCACCCTCTGCACCACACCAGAAGAGAAAAGGAAAGACATGAATTCTATGCCTTAGACTGTCCCATCTCACCTCAGTGCTGGTCCAAGGTTCTTGGTGACACTCCATTCCTTAGGGTGACATGTGCTAAGTCATTCTTTCTAGAGTAATCACATGTGTTTCTTACCCCATCTGGTTTCCTCGACCTGCAAAGGCAAACACAAATATCTAGACCTCCAGTATATAATCTGCTGCCCTGGCCAAGACTGGTCCCAATGATTAAATTTGTTACATGTAAAAATATTATGTGTGTATGTGATTAGTCACTTAGTCACTCAGTTGTGTCCAAAATATTACATATCAAGAGGAAAATCCTCAATTATGCAGAATGGTATGTGATATAAAATTCCTCTCCTTATCACCTGAGTCCCCCAAGTGCCCTTACTACTTGAGTAACCACATTTCATAGTTTATATCCTTTAAGAAATGATTTACAAACATGCAACTGATTCTATAGATGGTACTTTTTAAAATATTCAAATGAGAATCACACAAAGCACACTGTTCCATCACTTGCTTTTTTTAACTTCATGTATTTGAACATTTTTCCGTATCAGTACACTCAGATCTAATTCACTCTTTTTAAGAACTGAATATTGTCTGGGCAGACTGTAATTTAATGAGTCCTCTTGTAAGAGACCATGGGATGACTATCCATTGCTTATTATTACAAGCCATGCTGCAGTCAAATTGTCTGAACATGTATCTTTGTGTATCTGTGCAAGCAGATCTTAGAAGTGGAACCCTATGCTAAAAAAAATACGAACATTGTAAATTTTGATAGATGAAGTCAGATTGCTCTCAACAATAATTGAAGGTAAAGTGTTCACTTTTCTACAACCTGGCCAATGCCAGTGTTCACTACTAAATGAAAATGGTATTTAATGTTTTAATCTCCATTATAAATCTTCAGTGCACATTTACAATGCCTTATTTGTACACACACAGAAACACCTTTCCTCCATGAACTACTTATTCATATCCTTGATTCACTGTCCATTTACTCTTCTTGATTTGTAAGAATATCCACAAATATATACGAAATGATAATATCTTTATCATACGCATTCATTCTTCCCATTTTGTTCTTTGAATTTTTTGTTTACAAGTATTGTTAACATTCTAAAGTTTTATATATATATATTTAAACACTGCGACAGGCACGCCAAAGCGCGGCCGAGAGGAGCCACCCCACGTCCGAGGTCAGGGGCAGCAGCCGAGAGCACCAGACTGCGACCGCGCAGGAACGGCCGAGAGGAGCTACCTCGCGTCCGAGGTCGGAGGCG
>NW_011494744.1:3899673-3902032 GCF_000754665.1 Bison bison bison | reverse complement strand
CAGTGTGCGGTTTCTCCCGTGGCTGCGCGGGCGCAGGAGGGCCTAGAGGAGCTATCCCACATTGAAGGTCAGGAAGGGTGGCGGTGAGGAGATACCCCTTAACCAAGGTAAGGAGCAAAGGCTGTGCTTTGCTGGAGCAGCCATGCAGAGATACCCCATGCCC
Source organism: Bison bison bison (assembly GCF_000754665.1). Classification (NCBI taxonomy): domain Eukaryota; kingdom Metazoa; phylum Chordata; class Mammalia; order Artiodactyla; family Bovidae; genus Bison; species Bison bison. The sequence goes on along the minus strand of NW_011494744.1, from coordinate 3,901,869 downwards.
AAGGTAAGAGAAACCCAAGTAAGATGGTAGGTGTTGCAAGAGCGCATCAGAGGGCAGATACACTGAAACCATACTCACAGAAAACTAGTCAATCTAATAACACTAGGATCACAGCCTTGTCTAACTCAATGAAACTAAGCCATGCCTGTGGGGCAACCCAAGACGGGTGGGTCATGGTGGAGAGATCTGACAGAATGTGGTCCACTGGAGAAGGGAATGGCAAACCACTTCAGTATTCTTGCCTTGAGAACTCCATGAACAATATGAAAAGGCAGAATGATACGATACTGAAAGAGGAACTCCCCAGGTCAGTAGGTGCCCAATATGCTACTGGAGATCAGTGGAGAAATAACTCCAGAAAGAATGAAGGGATGGAGCCAAAGCAAAAAGAATACCCAGCTGTGGATGTGACTGGTGATAGAAGCAAGGTCCGATGCTGTAAAGAGCAATATTGCATAGGAACCTGGAAGGTCAGGTCCATGAATCAAGGCAAATTAGAAGTGGTCGAACAAGAGATGGCAAGAGTGAATGTCGACATTCTAGGAATCAGCGAACTGAATGGACTGGAATGGGTGAATTTAACTCAGATGACCATTATATCTACTACTGCAGGCAGGAATCCCTCAGAAGAAATGGAGTGGCCATCATGGTCAACAAAAGAGTCCGAAATGCAGTACTTGGATGCAATCTCAAAAACGACAGAATGATCTCTGTTCATTTCCAAGGCAAACCATTCAATATCAAAGTAATCCAAGTCTATGCCCCAACCAGTAATGCTGAAGAAGCTGAAGTTGAACGGTTCTATGAAGACCTACAAGACCTTTTAGAACTAACACCCAAAAAAGATGTCCTTTTCATTATAGGGGACTGGAATGCAAAAGTAGGAAGTCAAGAAACATCTGAAGTAACAGGCAAATTTGGCCTTGGAATAAGGAATAAAGCAGGGCAAAGACTAACAGAGTTTTGCCAAGAAAATGCATTGGTCATAACAAACACCCTCTTCCAACAACACAAGAGAAGACTCTACACAGGGACATCACCAGATGGTCAACACTGAAATCAGATTGACTATATTCTTTGCAGCCAAAGATGGAGAAGCTCTATACAGTCAGCAAAAACAAGACCAGGAGCTGACTGTGGCTCAGATCATGAACTCCTTATTGCCAAATTCAGACTTAAATTGAAGAAAGTAGGGAAAACCACTAGATCATTCAGGTATGACCCTAAATCAAATCCCTTATGATTATACAGTGGAAGTGAGAAATAGATTTAAGGGCCTAGATCTGATAGATAGAGTGCCTGATGAACTATGGAATGAGGTTCGTGACATTGTACAGGAGACAGGGATCAAGACCATTCCCATAGAAAAGAAATGCAAAAAAGCAAAATGGCTGTCTGGGGAGGCCTTACAAATAGCTGTGAAAAGAAGAGAAGTGAAAAGCAAAGGAGAAAAGGAAAGACATAAACATCTGAATGCAGAGTTCCAAAGAAGAGCAAGGAGAGATAAGAAAGCCTTCTTCAGCAATCAATGCAAAGAAATAGAGGAAAACAACAGAATGGGAAAGACTAGGTAGGGATCTCTTCAAGAAAACCAGAGATACCAAAGGAACATTTCATGCAAAGATGAGCTCGATAAAGGACAGAAATGGTATGGACCTAACAGAAGCAGAAGATCTTAAGAAGAAATGGCAAGAATACACAGAAGAACTGTACAAAAAAGATCTTCACGACCCAGATAATCACGATGGTGTGATCACTGACCTAGAGCCAGACATCCTGGAATGTGAAGTCAAGTGGGCCTTAGAAAGCATCACTACGAACAAAGCTAGTGGAGGTGATGGAATTCCAGTTGAGCTATTCCAAATCCTGAAAGATGATGCTGTGAAAGTGCTGCACTCAATATGCCAGCAAATTTGGAAAACTCAGCAGTGGCCACAGGACTGGCCACAGGACAGAAAAGGTCAGTTTTCATTCCAATCCCAAAGAAAGGCAATGCCAAAGAATGCTCAAACTACCACACAATTGCACTCATCTCACATGCTAGTAAAGTAATGCTCAAAATTCTCCAAGCCAGGCTTCAGCAATATGTGAACTTCCTGATGTTCAAGCTGGTTTTAGAAAAGGCAGAGGAACCAGAGATCAAATTGCCAACATCTGCTGGATCATGGAAAAAGCAAGAGAGTTCCAGAAAAACAT
>NW_011494744.1:3896720-3899371 GCF_000754665.1 Bison bison bison | reverse complement strand
ACCAACCTAGATAGCATATTCAAAAGCAGAGACATTACTTTGCCAACAAAGGTTCGTCTAGTCAAGGCTATGGTTTTTCCTGTGGTCATGTATGGATGTGAGAGTTGGACTGTGAAGAAGGCTGAGCACCGAAGAATTGATGCTTTTGAACTGTGGTGTTGGAGAAGACTCTTGAGAGTCCCTTGGACTGCAAGGAGATCCAACCAGTCCATTCTGAAGGAGATCAGCCCTGGGAGTTCTTTGGAAGGAATGATGCTAAAGCTGAAACTCCAGTACTTTGGCTGCCTCATGCGAACAGTTGACTCATTGGAAAAGACTCTGATGATGGGAGGGATTGGGGGCAGGAGGAGAAGGGGACGACAGAGGATGAAATGGCTGGATGGCATCACTGACTCGATGGACGTGAGTCTGAGTGAACTCCGGAAGTTGGTGATGGACAGGGAGGCCTGGCGTGCTGCGATTCATGGGGTCTCAAAGTGTTGGACCCGACTGAGCGACTGATCTGATCTGATCTGAAACAATCCAGTTTATCAACTTTGTGCTTTAGAACTTCTGGGTTTTATGTCAGACCCCAAGAGTTTCCCCACTCCAAAATTATTTTTTTTAATTAGTGGTATTTTCTTCCAGTACTGTCATTCCTAATTCTTTAAGTATAAATGTTTTAATAACTTGGGATTTATTTTGGTGTAAGACATGAAGTAAGGATCTAGCTATGCACTGTTTCCAAATTTCCAGTTGTCCAAACATAATTTATTACAAAATCTAATTTTGCCTTTATAATTCTAAATACTATCCGGCATGTCAAATCTGAAAACAAATTCAGGTCTATTTCTAGACTCTAATCTGTTTCATTGATTTTCTATTTCTACCTTGATTATAAACTGATTTAATTACTCTAACTTCATTATGCATTTTAATAGTTGGTAGGGTTAATCTTTTCTTATAAGTCTTCTTTAGTGTACCTTATTCTCAAGCTGGAAAAGTTGCAGGCAGACTCCCTCTTCAGAGGTGGCAGCTTGGGTTTTTGACGCCTGTTTTTCAGTTCTGTGAAAAGCCACCCGAGTGAGTCTTTTGGTTGTGCAATGCCCACCCACGGCTCTGGGGAGGACATAAATGCAGACCCAAATGCAATCTGCTCCACCTGAAGAAGCCAAGGGGTCTGTTTAGACACTAAGTTGGGCAGGTTTTGAACAGATCAATGTTTCTACAGTTTACCTGGCCCGCAGAGAAATGTTTCTTCCCTAAGTGCTGATTTATAATGTATAACAGCGTGCACTCGAGTACATGTGTAAGAGTACAATGTGTCTCTGTCAGCATCTGTGTCAAGGAGTTGCAGAGATGGGAGGAAGAGCCATCATCACAGAGGAGCCTGTGTGGAGTCCTGATGCTCTCTTCACCTGCAGTGCCAGTGATAAGTGTTAGTTACTCGGCCGTGTCGGACTCTTTGTGACTCCATGGGCTGTAGCCCCCGCAGGCTCCTCTGTCCAGAGTACTGGAGTGGGTAGCCATTCCCTTCCCCAGGGGATCTTCCCAACCCAGGGATCAAACCTGGGTCTCTGGTATGGCAGGCAGATTCTTTACCGTCTGAGCCACCAGGGAAGCCCCAGAGAGAAGACAGGCAGGGACTGGTGCCATCCATCCTCAGCCTGGGCTCTCATTCCACAGTTGGTGTCATGAACAAGCGAATTAGGAAGATGCGTATGGCTAAACTTCAGGCTTCTGATTTACTCTAGAGCCTTCAGAGAAAACCTTATTCCTGCGGTTATTTTTATCTTTGCATTTTATATAAGCGCACACGGTCCTTTCAATACTACCCTTCTCTGTGTAGATTAGCAGATCAAAGCCCCCACCCTTCTATGCTGCCCTGAGATGGCCTTTGGAGGACTCATTCCATTTACAGATTTGGGAAGACCCTTCTGTCACCCTACAGACAACTTTTTAATGCCATTCTCACCTAAAGCTACCTGCTCCTTAAGCACCCAGGAAAAACCATCTTTTGGCTCTATTGCCCTTTGCCCTCCTGAGTTCATTCATCCATCGCATAAGCATTTATAAGCATGTGTCTATCATATACACAACCTTACACCATGAATAGTAGAGATTATGATGATTAGCTTTCATTTTATTTTGAAATAATTTCCAAATGCATTACTTCATCTAATCCTAAGTAGAAAAAAAGGCCTATGTCTTAAAATAAATTTAGTCTCTTTGGGAAACAATATATTCCATGCCAGTGTTATAAACATAATAAACTTGATACTTTTGTTATGTTTTACAAGATAAGAAAATTAATGGGAGTTAACAGGAGGTCAGCTTAACCTTAGAAGAATTCTTAGAGGAGTTGATTCAGAGTATTTTTTCTTTAATTGTAGAGATGAATATAAGTGAATTTTTTAAAGTTAGTTCTCATATAATCATGGTATGGAAATTTTGGAAAATGAAAAATGAAACACCACTATCCTAACTGATATTAGCATGGATAAGAAAAACTAGTGGAATAGAGTACTGCTAAGTCGCTTCAGTCATGTCCAACTCTGTACGACCCTATAGACAGTAGCCCACCAGGCTCCGCCATCCCTGGGATTCTCCAGGCAAGAACACTGGAGTGGGTGGCCATTTCCTTCTCCAGTGCATGAAAGTGAAAAGTGAAA
>NW_011494744.1:3893274-3896620 GCF_000754665.1 Bison bison bison | reverse complement strand
CACCAGGCTCCGCCATCCCTGGGATTCTCCAGGCAAGAACACTGGAGTGGGTGGCCATTTCCTTCTCCAGTGCATGAAAGTGAAAAGTGAAAGAAGTCGCTCAGCCATGTCCAACTCTTTGCGACCCCGTGGACTGCAGCCTACCAGGCTCCTCCATCTGTGGGATTTTCCAGGCAAGAGTACTGGAGTGGGTGGCCATTGTCTTCTCCAGGAATAGAGTACTAGTGTATACTAACTACTAATGTTTAGTAGTTAGTATATTAGTATATTAATATACTAACTACTGACTGCTGCTAAGTCGCTTCAGTCCTGTCCGACTCTGTGCGACCCCATAGACGGCAGCCCACCAGGCTTCCCCGTCCCTGGGATTTTCTAGGCAAAAGTACTAGAGTGGGGTGCCATTGCCTTCTCCAAACTACTGACTACAAACATACTAATGTTTCCTTTCATTAATTTTTCCTTATATGCTATAGGTAAATATACAGGTATGTCTATCTACATATATAATTTAATATTCTGATTTTTAGATAACATTAGGGCTTCCCTCATAGCTCAATTGGTAAAGAATCTACCTGCAGGAAGATCCACTGGAGAAGGGATAGGCTACCCACTCCAGTATTCTTGGGCTTCCCTTGTGGCTCAGCTGGTAAAGAATCCACCCACAATGTGGGAGACCTGGGTTCGATCCCTGGGTTGGGAAGATCCCCTGGAGAAGGGATAGGCTACCCACTCCAGTATTCTGGGCTGGATAATTCCGTGGACTGTATAATCCATGGGGTCAAAAAGAGTCAGACACGACTGAGCGACGTTCACTTTCAAGGTGTGAATGTTCATATGCTACCTCAGAGTGTTGTTAACCATCATTCTGAAACTTGTATCACAGTACAGTGAGTGACTATCATATGTGCTGCTGCTGCTGCTAAGTCGCTTCAGTCGTGTCCGACTCTGTGCAACCCCATAGATGGCAGCCCACCAGGCTTCCCCATCCCTGGGATTCTCAAGGCAAGAACACTGAAGTGGGTTGCCGTTTCCTTCTCCAATGCATGAAAGTGAAAAGTGAAAGTGAAGTCGCTCAGTCGTGTCTGACTCTTAGCGACCCCATGGACTGCAGCCCACCAGGCTCCTCCATCCATGGGATTTTCCGGGCAACAGTACTGGAGTGGGGTGCCGTTGCCTTCTCTGTATCATATGTACCATATAAATATTGCTCTATTGCTAAACATACAGAGTTTTCCAACTTTTCAACTATTTGGAGCAAAAAACTACTTCAATATTGTTGTTTCCATTAAGTTACCGATAGGAAACCGTTTTGTTTGTTTGTTTTTAGGAAACCTATTTTGAGTAATCCGTCTTTTGAGTTTGAGCTTTCTTGCTGAAACTATGAGAAGTCTTTGCAAAATTAAGATGATTAAAATCTAAATGAAGATTTTTTGCTGCAATTTTCACTAATTTAAATCTACATCCATTCTTAAGTGACTAGTCCTTCTCCACAACTTTTTCTGACTACTTGTTACTCTGCCAGGTAGACAACATATTTTTTCTGTCAACATTTTGTTATACAAACACAAAACCATTAACATCAATAAGACATGCTAATTGAAATAAAAGTTGTGGAGTCTTTAAGGACTAAACGAAAAACGAATCAGTAGTGACATTAAAGCATTTTGGCTGGGTTGGATTAAACAGTACAAATTCTGGACCTGTGCAATCACTCTGGTGCATTGAAGACAGATTTAAGAACACATTTTCCTGAGTAATCCAATAGACTGGCTCTATTTCTGTTTAGTTTTTGTCTCTTTTCCCCAAGCCTGTTTGCATGCAAATCAGAAATGTTGCTGATTCCCCACCTGCAAAGCACCATTCTGCTATTCCTTTAATTAACCAGCCCTCTTGAATCACCTTTTACTTTCCTCCCACATTGTTCTAATTCTATCCATAGATCCTGCTGTGGAGTTGTTCACAGTACTTGCTAGCATCCCATTTGGTGGTAGATTTTATAAGTGAAAGCAAATCAACACTTGTGTTACAGTTAAAGTTTCACATCCAGAGATGTGTACCCTGGGCTCCCTGCAATAACTTATATACATCTTTTTCTTGCATGAACTTTCAATGCACATCATTTTCAAAGTGGAGAAATGGGCAGTGATTGAAGAAATAAATGCTGCAGGATCGAATTCCTCCAACAACATAAAAAAGAATAAAAAAAGATCCACAGGATACATGCATTTTAAAATATTTCCATGTAAATTTCAGGATTTCAAATATAAGTAGGAACACTTCACAAGATTTGTTAGCTACTTCAATTCTATATACAAAGAAGATTGGAGAACAAATGTTTTCCAAATTTAATGTTACAAAAGAAATACATGTTTACTGTAAAAATTCAAAGTTTACAAAAAAGTACAAAGAAAAAAATCCAGCAATAATACTTTAATCCTGTCCAAAGACCCACACTATTAATATGACTGTTTTTTTATAAAAATAGACTCACACTCTACATTATAATTTAAAATCATGCATTTTTCAATTAATAGTATACTGTGAACAATTTCCTATGTTATTAGTGTCCTAAAACATGATTTTTGTCTTGTTCAATATATAAGTATACAATATACCACAGATTATTTAATTCTTGGTTTGTTTTTTTTTTTTTTATCAATTGTGAGGGGTTTTTTTCCTATTATCAGTAACTGTAATTACAATCTTACATAAATTTTTTGCACATCTCTTATTATTTCCTTAGCAGAGATTTCTGCATATCTAGAAAATTTAGAAAAATTCCTAGTTTTGCTGCTCAGATTATATAAACAACTTTAGGAATTTTTAGTAAATGATCTCGTGTTTCTCATGAAGGACTTTTCATTCTTTTAATCAATGAAAATGTACTGCATATATTCCTTCCCACATTAAAACTTTTAAAAATCAAGTGTGATATTGTTAACTAACATCTAACATAATCTATTTGCCTGTGTATTCATTCCCTTTACATTGTAATCCTTTTGTTTCTGTAAAAAGTGTGCACCTAGAAAAGTAACATTTTGTCCTATCAACCTTATAACTGGAAGAGGCCCACAGTTCATTTCTTCCTTAATGTTTAATTCCTTCAAACAAATATTGTGCTCTCCCAGGAAGGGACTCTAAGATGAAAATGGAAAATCACCCCTTCTGTTTGAAAACAAAAATCAGAAGGACTTTCAATTCAGTTCAGTTCAGTTCAGTTCAGTCGCTCAGTCATGTCCGACTCTTTGCGACTCCATGAATCGCAGCACGCCAGGCCTCCCTGTCCATGACCAACTCCCGGAGTTCACTCAAACTCATGTCCATCCAGTCGGTGATGCCATCCAGC
>NW_011494744.1:3889810-3893174 GCF_000754665.1 Bison bison bison | reverse complement strand
GTTGTCCCCTTTTCCTCCTGTCCCCAATCCCTCCCAGCATCAGAGTCTTTTCCAATGAGTCAACTCTTCGCATGAGGTGAGTCTTCTCTAACACCACAGTTCAAAAGCATCAATTCTTCAGAGCTCAGCTTTCTTCACAGTCCAATTCTAACATCCATACATGACCACTGGAAAAACCATAGCCTTGACTAGATGGACCTTTGTTGGCAAAGTAATGTCTCTGCTTTTCAATACGCTATTTAGGTTGGTCATAACTTTCCTTCCAAGGAATAAGCGTCTCAATTTCATGGCCGCAGTCACCATCTGGAGTGATTTTGGAGCCCCAAAAAATAAAGTCTGACACTGTTTCTACTGTTTCCCCATCTCTACCAAAAGAGAGGGGATACATGTATACATATGGCAGAATCATTTTGCTGTACAGAAGAAACTAGCACAACATTATAAAACAACTGTGTGTGTGTGTGTGTGTGTGTGTGTGTTAGTCATTCAGTCATGTCCAACTCTTTGTGACCCCGTGGACTATAGCCCATTAGGCTCCTCTGTCCATGGGGATTCTCCAGGCAAGAATATTGGAGTGGGTTGCCTGTCCTTTCTCCAGGGGATCTTCCTGAACTAGAGATTGAACCCAGGTCTCCTATAATGCAGGTAAATTCTTTACCATCTGAGATACTGGGAAGTCCTAAACCAACTAGACTCCAGTAAAAATTATTTTTTTTAATCTTTATACTCTAAGATGGGAACCTACAATTTTAGCTGCCCAGCATCCCTTTCTTCTCTAATTTAATGTTTTTGGTGGGGTGTCGGGGTAACAACACCTGCCCCTTACCTATTAGAGCACAGTTCCCAGTCTCCCTCCAAAAATTATTTAGTGAGCACCTATTTTGTGCCGTGGACTACTTTAGGATCTTGGAATTCAGCAGTGAGCAGAAAATGAATATGTTCCTGCTTTCTTGGAGCTTAGAACCTATTTGGAAGAATGGGTCAAATTAGACCAATTGGAATTATTTTTTAGAATTTCATGTGCAGACAGTGAAAAAAAGAATTCCTTCTTTCCCCTTGATTGAGAGCTATAATGATACTATCCCAAAGCTCCTAGCAGCCATGTCCACTGCCTCATGATGGCTCTAGAAGAATGAGATCAAGACGTACTACTAAAGCTGAGCAGAGTGCTGAAGAGTGAGAGACCCACAGTCCTTCAGCCGTTTTGCATCCCCAGACCCATTCCTGTTTCCCAGCTACAAGAGACAGTAGAGCGTCTGCATCTTTTTGTCTTTAACCTATTTGTCTAACACGGACTCTGGTCCCACACTGGTGAACGCCTTTCTCTTCTTCTGTCCTATATGATGGCATCTAGGAGTGCTGGAAGCAGGAGGCGGAGAAGATGCTCAGCTTAAGGTTATCTTTTTATTCTTTGCTCTAGCAGTACTTTAACTATTTGATTCCCTCCTACATTTCATTCATTCAATAAGCATTCATTGAGCAACTGCTATGCACCAGAGAGTCTTCCTGGTGCTAAAGACACAGCAGTGAACAAAACATAAAAACCTCTATCCTTAGGCAGTTCAGTGTCTAGTGGAGCCAGCTGACAACCTTCAGACTAACAAACAGGGTGGCTGGCAATAAGAAAAGACAGCAGGAAAGGAGGCTAGGGAGCTGAGAAGGGGTGGGTAGGGATCCTTGTGTTATGAAGAACAGTCTGGGAAGGCCTTGCTTTGTAAGGGGAGATTTGAGCAGAGCCCTGAAGGAGAGATGGGAGCAAACCACAGATCGCTGAGGGAATGTGATTGAATAATAGAGGTGAACAACTCAGGAATGCCCTGACACTGCACGGATAAGTCAGCTCAAGCTGTCTCTTCCCTGAAATTTGACCCTTGGACAATTTTTAAAACCAGAAGAAAAGCAATAGGGGGTGGAAGGGGGAAAGCATTAAAGGCTATTATGGATTTAGCTTCCATTGAAAGCTTTGTTTTTTATTACTATCTCTTTTAAAGGTATGGTTGAGGTTATTGAAATTCCTGTTCTTCTGATAAAGAGATTAAAATGTTATAATTTAGGGGAGGATAGAAAAATGATCCTTTTAGCATAATTAATGAGACACTCATCTAAGTCTCCATGGGTGTCTAGTCTACCTCCCTTAGCCCTGTCCTTGTTTAAAAAGTCACTGAGGGGCAGAGAAAGAGTCCAGTTTCCACTGGATTGAAATCTAGAATGGGGAGTCCTTAAGAGATGACAAGAGACACTGACACCATAAAATCAGGCAATTTCCACAACCTTGGAGATAGACAGACATTGTTAGGGTGAGTTGTTGTGCAGTTTCTAAGTTGTGTCCAACTCTTTGTGACTCCATGGACTACAGCACGCCAGACTTCCCTGTCCTTCTCCATCTCCCAGAGTGTGTGTGTGTGCATGTGCTAATATGTATATATATACATATACACATATATATAGTAAAGTAATGCTCAAAATTCTCCAAGCCAGGCTTCAGCAATATGTGAACTGTGAAATTCCAGATGCTCAAGCTGGTTTTAGAAAAGGCAGAGGAACCAGAGATCAAATTGCCAACATCCTCTGGATCATGGAAAAGCAAGAGAGTTCCAGAAAAACATCTATTTCTGCTTTATTGACTATGCCAAAGCCTTTGACTGTGTGGATCACAATAAACTGTGGAAAATTCTGAAAGAGATGGGAATACCAGACCACCTGACCTGCCTCTTGAGAAACCTATATAGGTCAGGAAGCAACAGTTAGAACTGGACATGGAACAACAGACTGGTTCCAAATAGGAAAAGGAGTACGTCAAGGCTGTATATTGTCACCCTGCTTATTTAACTTATATGCAGAGTACATCATGAGAAACGCTGGGCTGGAGGAAGCACAAGCTGGAATCAAGATTACGGGGAGAAATATCAATAACCTCAGATATGCAGATGACACCACCCTTATGGCAGAAAGTGAAGAGGAACTCAAAAGCCTCTTGATGAAAGTGAAAGAGGAGAGTGCAAAAGTTGGCTTAAAGCTCAACATTCAGAAAACTAAGATCATGGCACCTGGTCCCATCATTTCATTGCAAATAGATGGGGAAACAGTGGAAATAGTGTCAGGCTTAATTTTTGGGGGCTCCAAAATCACTGCAGATGGTGATTGCAGCCATGAAATTAAAAGACGCTTATTCCTTGGAAGGAAAGTTATGACCAACCTAGAGAGCATATTGAAAAGCAGAGACATTATTTTGCCAACAAAGGTCCGTCTAGTCCAGTATGGATGTGAGAGTTGGACTGTGAAGAAAGCTGAGTGCTGAAGAATTGATGCTTTTGAACTGTGGTGTTGGAGAAGACTCTTGAGAGTCCCTTGGACTGCAAGGAGA
>NW_011494744.1:3888615-3889710 GCF_000754665.1 Bison bison bison | reverse complement strand
ACTGGAAAAGACTCTGATGCTGGGAGGGATTGGGGGCAGGAGGAGAAGGGGATGACAGAGGATGAGATGGCTGGATGACATCACTGACTTGATAGACGTGAGTTTGAGTGGACTCCGGGAGTTGGTGATGGACAGGGAGGCCTGGCGTGCTGCAATTCATGGGGTCGCAAAGAGTCGGACACGACTGAGTGACTGATCTGATTTGATCAAACTATCATACTATCATACCTATAGTGTTTGTGAATATATATACATATATCTAACACTGACACCCAGGGTAAATTAAAGTGAGGCTCCCTTCTCTGTCAAAGATAAATGATCCTACTATTTGCTGGAAGCCCAAACTCCTCTCTTCAGAAGAACTGAATTACAAATGTGCCCAAAATTGCTGCCCTTCTGAATCATGGGCCCTCTGCTTCTCTATATCACATGCTTATGAACAAATATAAAATTAAATTAAAATGCTGAGAAAGCCATAAAGAGATCCCTTGGATTTCAAAACCCTGAAGATCTCAGAACCAACCTGTTCAGTGATGTGTCAGTCCTGTGGACCTGTAGCTCTGATGGATGCCAGCCTGTGAAATTGGTGAATCAGAGAATCACTAATGCCTTTTGAAACATGATGCCTTTCTTCCTATTCAGGGCACCCTCTATTCATAGGCACCTGATACCCTCATATTTGATCATCTGCTGCTTGGCCTTCATTTCCTTGCTTTAAAATATAAAGGTTGGATCAGATTTTCAGTAAGGTCACCGTCAGCTTGAAGTGATATATTCATTCACTCTTCAATGTGAATCAGTTCTAATGAGGTAGATGAAACTGGAGCCTATTATACAGAGTGAAGTAAGCCAGAAAGAAAAACATCAATACAATATACTAACGCATATATATGGAATTTAGAAAGATGGTAACGACAACCCTGTATGCGAGACAGCAAAAGAGACACAGATGTATAGAACAGTCTTTTGGAGTATGTGGGAGAGGGCGAGGGTGGGATGATTTGGGAGAATGGCATTGAAACATGTATAATATCATATATGAAACGAATCTCCAGTCCAGGTTCGATGCAGGATACAGGAAGCTTGGGGCTGGTG
>NW_011494744.1:3876000-3888515 GCF_000754665.1 Bison bison bison | reverse complement strand
TGACCCAGAGGGATGGTATGGGGAGGGAGGTGGGAGGGGGGTTCAGGATGGGGAGCACGTGTACACCCGTGGCAGATGCATGTTGATGTATGGCAAAACCAATACAGTATTGTAAAGTAAAAAAAATAAGAAGAATAAAATTAAAAAAAAAAAAAGAACCAACCACCCTATAAGGAAAAGGACATGCCACAAATGGTACTTACTAGAGACAGACTGCACCCTCTGGTCTATAGGCAAGATGTTTTCAATAGTTTTCTATTTAAGTTGAAAGCTTCATATGTTTAGGAAAAACCCACCTGGTCTTCTGTTTTTAAAAGAAAATCTTCTAGTTAGCAAAAGGAAGAACCATTTTCAACAATATTGGGAAATTCTGACATAAGGTTAGAAATCCTGTGGCAAATGATGACGCCACTCCCTTCTGTGATGCACTTGTGGATAAAACACCAGGAAATCCAGAGGCAAGGTAAAAATAGCCCCAACCACGAAGGCTTAGAAAGTGATCTGCTTCTGCTCCCAAAGGTGTCATGGGTACTGCTATTCCACTTGTTCTGCTTACTGTTTCCAAGTAGATGGTAGAGTCCAAGAGCCCATACAGGGCTTGTGACAGGTTGGATATCGTAATTGAAAAAGAGAAGCAACCATTATTTAAAAAGAAAAAAAAAAGAAACACAAATTCAATAAAATTCTATGAAAACTAGAAATGTTTGGTCCAAACATGCCCAATCTGATGAGTCTCTGGGTGCTGGCTTCTGTTGCCACTCTAAATCCCTGTAATGGCCAGTTTCTAAAGTAATGTTTCAAGATGCTAATCTCCTCTTGGACATGGACCAGCAAGGCAAAACCTGGAAACGGCTTAGAAAAGTTGATGACAGGAGAGCTTAGATTCTCACACAAGAGAAGGGAAAGCTGTCAAACCTCTGTATCAGTTGGTTCAGGTTTCTTCAGGAAATGTTACTTGTTCACTTCACTGTTCTCCACAGCATTAGCCACTTCCATCCACGGTCAACAACAGCAGGATTTTTAAAAAGAGGGGGACAAGGAAAAGGAGGAATATTCCAGAGAATGCCATATCATTGAGAAGCAAGGAAACAATTAACCGGACTAATAGAAACAAAGAAACCAAAGATAAAAGAAAAGTGTTCCAAAACATCCCTCCGTCTCACTTTTCCAAACCTTCCACTCACTGCACTCACCAAACACTTTTTGGTAAACATTTTCGATCTGTTTGTTTTATTCCAAAATAACAAAGGCTCAAGGTACTGGTGAAGCACAGAGAGGTTATAGCTTGAGAATCCCCAGGAAATTCACAAGAGTGTTAGGGAATCGTGGCACAGACCACGTCAAGTGCATGTGGCCAAGATGTCCCGTTCACTTTGCTTACAGGATTCTCTTCCTGTAGCAGCAAGACTCCTGCCAAATCACTAGACTGGTGGAGGCACAGGACACTCTGCTGAGAATCAGGATGTTTGGAGCTCAGTCTCAGCTGTGTCATGGAATCTGAGCCTTGGTTTCCTTCTTTATGAAAGGAGGAATTCTTAATTGCCTCCTCGACTTCAGGGGGCTCTTGGGAGGATCAGATTAAGAGAAGGCAAATAAAAACATCTTTGGAAATTGCAAAATGCTACAGTAACATATATCTGTTTGTTACTCCTCCTTGCAGACAAACGCTATTTGATCCCACTTACACAAGATAGCTAGAATAGTCAAATTCATAAGCATCAGAAAGTACATTCGCAAATGCTGGGTTGGGAGGAGATGGGGATGAGGAATGGGAAGTTGGTATTTAAGGGACAGAGCTTCAGTTTAAGAAGGTAAAAACTTCAGAAGGATGATGGCGAGGGTTGCACAGCAAGTGAATGTACTTAGTGCCACTGAACTGTATGACTAAATATGGTTTTAAAAGTGTTTTACATTATGTGACTTTTACCACAATAACTTTTTTAAATTGTTACTCCTCTTATTACCATCATCAGATGAAGTGTGGGCCAAGTTCAAATGGCAGAGCATGGGTAGTCGGGGCCACATCTATCTTCACTCCTGAATATCAAGCCCCGATTGCTCACCGCCTTAAGGTGAATTACTATGGTCTCTCACTTTCATATAAGGAGGTGGAAAACATATTTGTGGAAACCAGTGAGAGCTTAGAACAAAAACAAATTTGTTCTAGTGCTCATTGTGCTTCCTTGACCTCAGATGGAGTTACAGAATACGTTTCCATTGTACTTCAACTTGTAGAACAAGCAGAGCCATAAATACTATGGGCCTCGCTACTGTGAACTTGGCACATCTCATTCTCTAGAAACTATCTGAACAAAAGTCTAGGAAGAAGCTTGGTTTATCTATAAGAATTAATGCTTGCTTCTATTCTCTCCTAGCTTATGGAACTTCTCAATATAAGAGTAATTTGATTACTATTATGAGATTCCTTGCAGATAAAATGGGATTAATATATTTTTTAAATCACTCAATAAGTACACTCCTTAACAATCCCACATTAGTCTTCAGATTCTGCATTTTTCTTAATGCTCCAAAATAGATACACCAGTGTAAGGGCTGATGCTAATGTCCTCTGCTATGTAATCCCATCCTCAGGAGAATACGTCAAGAAAAGAACTGATTATAATCAGAATTACTTAGCCATATTCTTACACCAACATCTAGGTCTAAAATAATGCCTCCAGTAAAGCAGCAGTGAGATGACAAGATGAACCAAAATTGAAATAAATGAATTATTTGCATATCTAAAATGACAGCAGCAAATTAGGACATGCAAACTGCTGATGTATATAAATAGTCCTGCACATTTTAGTGATGAAGAATCTAATCAATGACCTAAATGCTTGGCCTGTGCAATATACTAAACATCCAGAGTAAAAGCTGGATCCCCCCTTGTTTTGGTCAAAATGATTTCAACAAATACAGACCCCAGGCAAATGCAGACAGGGAAGGAGTAGGGTATAACAAATGGAACCATAATGTAATAATCACTAATAAAAATCATTTTAGAATCACAAAGTATAGAATTACAAGGAGGAGACTTCTCAATGATATGGCTGAGCAGATTTGTATAGAAACTGCTCCTGAAACAGCCCTGAAAGTTAAAATTCTGGATGAAATCTTTTAAAACTCTTTTAAATTTATGGCTGAGGCTATGGGGAAAGAAGAAATATGAGTAAAGTACCAATCTACCATTAATCAGGGGAGGTCTAGAGCTGGGACTTAACAGGCCTAAGGAGACTTGAAACAGACCCATTAGAATACAATAAAAGGTCAATCAGAGACTCTAAACCTGGAACCCCTCCCCACACCGGGGATTTTAACCCTTGAAGGAGACAACAGAAATGCCTGACTCTGTTGGCCTTGGCTGTGAAAAGAGCTGGGGAAAAGACCCCTTTGAATTTCTAATCATCAGTTCATGACCAGGCAAATTTGGGGCCAAAACTCAAATCATCTGTGTGGCCCAGGAAAACCTAAACTAAAATTTTAAAGTGGTTTTAGGTTTGTTATGCTCCCAGGAACATGGCAGCAGTGAAAGAAAATCCTTTCTGCATTAATATATTTTAGGCACAGGACCCAAAGAATTCAAGATAAGGTTCCTAGGAAACTGAGCATACAATGAAAAAATTCCTTAAACTTAACGATGTAAGAAGAAACCATAGTAAAAAATCAATACTTGGCGAAAAAAGCCTATAGAGTCGAATCCATAAAATTTCAGGTACTGGAATTATCACATGTAGAATATAAAATAAGTATGTCTAACATATTTAAAGAAATAAAAGAGGTATAAGTATAAGATGAAAACAAGTTATTAATACTATCAAAATTGTCCAGACAGATGGGAAATAGAATTAAATAAAACTTCTACTTTCAACAATTACAGACTAAGGAATACAGACAAACCTTTCCACCAGGGAAAATTAGAGCAGGGTGGAATTTAAAACGCATCTGCTTAGGGGCCCTGGCGAGCTCTCGGCACAGTAGGGAGCGTGATACAAAGGTTCGGGGATAATCAGCGGTCTGAGTGTTGGAGGATGCTGTTCTGCTGTGACTGCTGGCACATCCCAGGAGAAAACTGAGTGGCAGGAACAAAATCATCCAAAAGAGCTAAATAGTAAGTCCAGGGCATGCCAAAGATGAAGACTGGTGAGAACGCCTCTAGCTTTGTTCGAGGGCCCTAAGGAGCAACACTCGAGGAGTAGGAGTTTCCTAGAAATCAATAGGATTTTCACAGAGGCAGCAGCTCAGTTTCGAATCAGATCAGCCTTTGAAGCTTATCTTGGATTCCTCTGTCCCTGGATGCCTAGCAAAAACAAGCTTAGATCTTCACTGGAGGAAGACACTATCATCTAACGTTATTTTCACAAACAATTATTTCCACATAGAAATCAATAACAAAAAGATAAGAGAATCCTCAGGTGTTGGCAGTTTCAGAAAATACCACTTTTAAGTAAACTTTGAGTCAAAGAAAAACATTCAAATGGAAATTAGAAGGTATGTAATTGTTTTTTTAATGACATATCAAAACGTGAAAAGCAACTAGAGACAAATTTATAATTTTCAAGTATTTGTTAGAAAAGAAGACTGAAAATCAATGAGTTACACATCCTAACATCCATCTCAAGAAATTACAAAAACCTAGCAAGTTAGGAGAATCAGAAGATGAAAAGTAATGAAATTAAAAAACTAGAGAATATCAACCAAGACAAAAGGTGTGTGCATTAAAAAGACACAAACTTATCAACTCTTAAGAGATATTAGTCAATAAAAAAGAGATGAAGTATATAAATTCTTAGAAAAATAAAACTTACAAAAACTGATAAAGAAGATCCAGTAAATTTGCCGTCTACTGACAATTCAAAAGTCTAATTCTATAATTAAAAACCTTGTAACCCCTGGGGGCTCATAGAAAGTTGACTCACAGGAAAATATTACCAAAGCATATACGCAAGGCATGCTGCTGCTGCTGCTGCTAAGTCGCTTCAGTCATGTCTGACTCTATGCGACCCCATAGACGGCAGCCCACCAGGCTCCCTGTCCCTGGGATTCTCCAGGCAAGAACACTGGAGTGGGTTGCCATTTCCTTCTCCAATGCATGAAAGTGAAAAGTGAAAGTGAAGTCGCTCAGTTGTGTCTGACTCCTAGCGACCCCATGGACTGCAGCCTACCAGGCTCCTCCGTCCATGGGATTTTCCAGGCAAGAGTACTGGAGTGGGGTGCCATTGCCTTCTCCGACACAAGGCATGAACACAACCCAAATCATTTTGTGATTCTGAAACCTTGCAGGATACTATGGGAGCCCTCCCAAGTACAAAGGGCTTTCTGAGTCCTTCATTTCTTATTTGCAGGGAAAAGGTTTCATCCTCCTAGACCTTTGGAGGTCTAGGATCTGAGTTCCAAATGGTAGGTTCAAACAATTAGTAATTAAAAGAGCAAGGGAATGAAGAAAGAAATGATAGCGAAGGATACGGCAAGATCCTAGTTCCTCCTTGGGGACATGCAGAGCAATCTGATACACACCTCTGAGTTCTTCTATAGGAACTAAGGCCCTCACTCAGGTGGAGAATGTTAACTATAGGCTGAAGACTACACAGGGATCCCAAACCAGCTGGACCCACACTAATGACTCAGATTCCTGGAACACCATCCTGCTACATCACCACTAACCAGTTAAAGGAGGGTTACACACCCTGCAACCTTCCTCCCAAATTTTGCCTATAAAACCTTCTTCCCTGAAACCCCCTGGGGAGTTCAGGTCTTCTGAGCACCAGCCACCTGTTTCCTTCATGGCAGGCAATGAACCTTTCTCTGCTCCAAACTCTGATATTTTGGTTTGTTTGGCCTCATCATGTGCCAGGATGTGGACTTGTGTTTGGCAGCAATTCTGTAATACCTTTATTGTCAACATTTGACAAAACATTGCAAGAAAAGGAGTTACAGGCCGAACCTGTCTTGAACACAACACAAGAAATCCTAAACAAAATATCAGTCAAAGAAACCTAGCAACTTTATTTTAAAGGTTGGGTTCAGTGCAGGAGGGTTATACAAGAACAAACGTAGGAGACTTTATTTATAAAGATAGAAAGCCACATTAAAATTAGATTGTGCACAGTAAGAAAATGAATGAGCCAGTTAAAAACTGGGCCAAAGACCTAACAGACATCTTGTCAAAGAAGATACACAGATAGTAAAAAAGCATTATAAAAGATGCTTCATATTATATGTCATCAGGGACATGCAAATTGAAACAATGGAACTACTACACACTTATTCAGTTTCAGTTTAGTCACTCAATCGTGTCCGACTCCTTGCGACCCCGTGGACTGTAGCACGCCAGGCCTCCCTGTCCATCACCAACTCCCAGAGTCTACCCAAACTCATGCCCACTGGGTCGGTGATGCCATCCAACCATCTCATTCTCTGTCGTCCCTTTCTCCCACCCTCAATGTTTCCCAGCATCAGGGTCTTTTCCAGTGAGTCAGCTCTTTGCATCAGGTGGCCAAAGCATTGGAGTTTCAGCTTCAACATCAGTCCTTCCAATGAACACCCAGGACTGATCTCCCTTAGGATGGACTGGTTGGATCTCCTTGCAGTCCAAGGGACTCTCAAGGGTCTTCTCCAACACCACAGTTCAAAAGCATCAATTCCCCAGTGCTCAGCTTTCTTTACAGTCCAACTCTCATATCCATACATGACTACTGGAAAAACCATAGCCTTGACTAGACGGACCTTTGTTGGCAAAGTAATGTCTCTGCTTTTTAATGTGCTATCTAGGTTGGTCATAACTTTTCTTCCACACACCTATTAGAATGGCCAAAATCCAGAATACTGATAACACCAAATACTAGCAAGGATATACAGCAACAGGTATTCTCATTTATTACTGGTGGAAATGCAAAATGGTACAGCCATTCTGAAAGACAGTTTTGCAGTTTCTTATAAAACTAAACATACCCTAACCATATGACTCAGCAACTGCTCTTCTTGGTATTTGCCCAAAGGAGTTGAAAACTTTTGTCCACTCAAAAACCTACACAGAGATGGTTACAACAGCTTCATTCATAATTGCCAAAACTTGAAAGCAACCAATATGTTCTTCAGTAGGTGAACTGGTCCATCCAGACAACCAAATATTATTCAGTGCTAAACAAGAATGAGCTAGCACGCCATGAAAAGACACAGTGGACACTTAAGTGCATGTTGCAAAGTTAAAGAAGCCAGTCTGAAAAGACTACATACTGTATGATTCCATTCCACATATGATTCTATGATTATGATATTCTGGAAAAAGTAGAACTTTAGAAAGAGCCAAAGGATCAGCAGTTTCCTGGGACTTGATGTGGGAAGGGAAAAAAGGATGAACAAGTGGAATGCAGAGAATTTTTAGGGCAGTAAAACTATTCTGTACAACACTAGATGGTGGATATATTACATTATGCATTTGTCAAAATCCACAGAACTATACAACAAATAGAATGATCCTTAACGTAAACTATGGACTTTAGTTAATAATAATGTACCAGTGTAGGTTCATCAATGGTAACAAGTGTACCACCCTAGTAGGAGATGTTGATTGTAGGGGAGGTTATGCATATGTGGGGACAAGGGAAATATAGGAAATCTCTGTTCTTCCCACTCAGTTTTGCTAAGAATCTAAAGTGAAAGTGAAAGTCACTCAGTCATGTCTGACTCTGTGCAATCCCATGGACTGTGTGCTGCTGCTGCTGCTAAGTTGCTTCAGTCGTGTCCAACTCTGTGCGACCTAGACGGAAGCCCACCAGGCTCCCCCATCCCTGGGATTCTCCAGGCAAGAACACTGGAGTGGATTGCCATTTCCTTCTCCAATGCATGACAGTGAAAAGTGAAAGGGAAGCTGCTCAGTCGTGTCCGACTCTTAGCGACCCCATGGACTACAGCCCACCAGGCTCCTCCGTCCATGGGATTCTCCAGGCAAGAGTACTGGAGTGGGGTGGCATTGCCTTCTCCGATGGACTGCATAATCTATGGAATTCTCCAGGCCAGCCAGAATACTAGAGGGGGTAGCCTTTCCCTTCTCCAGGGGATCTTCCCAACCCAGGGATCGAACCCAGGTCTCCTGCATCGCAGGTAGATTCCTTACCCGCTGAGCCACAAATGGCTCTAAAAAAGAGGGCTTATTTTAAAGAATTAGACTGTTGTAATAATGAAAAGATAGAAATATCAAAAAATATAAGTATAGAGAGCCCAGAAACACACCCATACATTTCTGGAAGTTTGATTTATGACAAAAATAACACAGCAGAGGAGTGGGGAAACAATATTATTTACAATATATGGTCCCAGAACAATTGTAAGTCCATTATAATAAAAGAAACATGACCCCCTAATTCACATGATACAGAAAAACAATTTCAAGGTAAATTGTAGATCTAAATGCAAAGGCCCAAAATAAAGCTGCTAGATGGTAATGAAAGAGAATATTTTCATGGTTTAAAGAAAAGGAAGGATTTCTTAAACCTGATACAAAATGGTAACTATCAAGGAAAAGTTTGACAAATTTGAATAAATTAAAATCAAGATACCTTTAAGAAGATACCCATGGAGAGGGAGAAGTTCTCTATATTATTTATAACTGATAAAGTGCTCTTAACTGATGAACATTTTTTAAAAATTTGTCTCTGCAAATGAATGAGAAAATGTCAGATGACTCAACAGAAAAATGAACAAGAAATTCAAATAGGTACTATATGAAAAGTCTATCCAAAATGCTGATAAGCATATACAAACATGTGCAGCCTGACCAATGATCAGAGAAATAAAAATTAAAGTCACATGAGGTACTGCTATTTACTTACTAGAAGGGCTAAAACTAAAAACAATTTTTGAAAGAAAAAAAACAATACAAGCCATTATTCAGGGTGGGAACCAAAAGGCATTCTCACCCACTACTAGTGTGGGGAGTAAAATGGAAGAATCACTCTAGAAAACAGTGGCATTACTAAATTGAAAACATGCATACCCTATAACCCAGAAATTCCACTTCTAGATGTATATCCCATACAAATGAGTATAAGCATACACACTGTGTCAGAATGCTCCTTGCACCATTACTTACAATAGCCTCAAACTGGAATAAACCAATGTCCCTCAAAAGTAAACTTCATAAACTATCATATGTTCATACAATGAACTACACAGTTCAGTTCAGTTCAGTCACTCAGTCGTGTCCGACTCTTTGCGACTCCATGAATCACAGCACACCAGGCCTCCCTGTCCAGCACCAACTCCCAGAATTTACCCAAACTCATGTCCATCAAGTCAGTGAGGCCATCCAGCCATCTCATCCTCTGTCATCCCCTTCTCCTCCTGTCCCCAATCCCTCCCAGGATCAGGGTCTTTTCCAATGAGTCGACTCTTCACATGAGGTGGCCAAAGTACTGGAGTTTCAGCTTCAGCATCAGTCCTTCTAATGAACACCCAGGACTGATCTCCTTTGCTGCTAAGGCACTTCAGGCATGTCTGACTCTGTGCAACCCCATAGATGGCAGCCTACCAGGCTTCCCCGTCCCTGGGCTTCTCCAGGTAAGAACACTGGAGTGGGTTGCCATTTTCTTCTCTAATGCATGAAAGAGAAAAGTGAAAGTGAAGTCACTCAGTTGTGTTCAACCCTCAGCGACCCCATGGACTGCAGCCTTCCAGGCTCCTCCATCCATGGGGTTTTCCAGGCAAGAGTACTGTAGTGGTGTGACATTGCCTTCTCCCTGATCTCCTTTAGGATGGACTATTATAACACACAAAAAAAGAACAAAATAAAGCTACACACTGAACCTAAGTAAATCTCACAAACCTAAAGTTTAGCTAAATAAAGCAAATCTGGAAGAATTTACACAAGATGGTTCTATTTAAAATAGCCTATAGTTGGTATGCTAAACTCTAGGTCCATCCATAATACTGTAAATGGCATTGTTCATTCTTTTTTTATGGCTGGGTAATATACTAAGTGCTGAAGCTGAAACTCAATACTTTGGCCACCTCATGTGAAGAGTTGACTCACTGGAAAATACCCTGATGCTGGGAGGGATTGGAGGCGGGAGGAGAAGGGGACAACAGAGGATGAGATGGCTGGATGGCATCACCAACTCGATGGACATGAGTTTGGGTAAATTCTGGGAGTTGGTGATGGACAGGGAGGCCTGGTGTGCTGCGATTCATGGGGTCGCAAAGAGTCGGACACGACTGAGCGACTGAACTAACTAACTAATATACTACGTGAGGTAGCTCAGCTGGTAAAGAATCCATCTGCAAAGCAGGAGACCCTGGTTCAATTCCTGGGTTGGGAAGATGCCCTGGAGAAGGGATAAACTACCCACTCCAGTATTCTCAGGCTTCCTTGGTGGCTCAGATGGTAAAGAATCTGCCTGTAATGTGGGAGACCTGGGTTCGATCCCTGGACAGGGAAGATCCCCTGGAGAAGGGAACAACTACCCACTCTCGTATTCTGGCCTGGAGAATTTCATGGACAGAGGAGCCTGGCAGGTTACAGTCCATGGGGTCAGTAAAAGTCAGACACGACTGAGCTTTCAAGTCAGACAGAGAAAGATAAATATATGATATCATTTATTTGTAGAATCTTTAAAAATGATACAAATGAATTTATTTACAAAATAGAAACAGACTCACAGACATAAAAAACAATTTTACAGGTATGAAAGGGCAAAAGGTGGGGAAGGGGTAAATTAGGAGTTTTGGATTAGCACATACAAACTACTATATATAAAATAAATGAAGACCTACTGTATAGCACAGAGAATTATATTCAACCTATAATGGAAAAGAATCTGAAAACCACTATGCTGCTGCTGCTGCTAAGTCGCTTCAGTCGTGTCCAACTCTGTGCGACCCCAGAGATGGCAGCCCACCAGGCTCCCCCGTCCCTGGGATTCTCCAGGCAAGAACACTGGAGTGGGTTGCCATTTCCTTCTCCAATGCATGAAAGGGAAAAGTGAAAGTGAAGTCACTCAGTCGTGTCCAACTCTTCACGACCCCATGGTCTGCAGCCTACCAGGCTCCTCTGTCCATGGGATTTTCCAGGCAAGAGTACTGGAGTGGGGTGCCATTGCCTTCTCCAGAAAACCACTATACATATATATAAATGAATCACTTTGCTGTACACCTGACTAACACAGCATTGTAAATAAACTATACTTCAATAAAGAAGAAAAAAAAAAGATTGAGTTATGACCCTATAAAAAGTTTTCTAGTAAACACTATAAAGGAACAAACCATAGAGAAGCTTAACATCCAAGCAAACTAACAGGCAAACTGTCCGATGAGAGTGTATGAAGACATGGAAGTATTAGTAGCTCCGTCGTGTCCGACTCTTTAACCCTATGGACCATAGCCTACCAGGCTCCTCTGTCTGTGGGATTTCCCAGACAAGAATATAGGAGTGAGTTGCTGTCCCCTTCTCCAGGGGTTCCTGACCCAGGGATTGAACCTGGGTCTCCTGCATTATAGGCAGATTCTTTACCATCTGAGCCACCAGGGAAGCCCAGTGTAATTTGGGGAAGAAATAAATTATACCACTCATGCTGCAGTGCCATGTGCCACATAGAGCCGCTGGGGTCAGGAAGATAAAGTGGTCATAATGCGAAAAAAGTTATTATGCAAGAGTGAATTTCCATGTTGTATCTGGAAGATGCTATGCTTGGCAGTAGGGGACCAGAGGAAACATGAGTTTTAAGTTCTTTTTCTATAAGTGTAAAATAAATAAGAAGTCAAATAAAAATATAAATAAAATAGCCCATACTAATTCATAATATTTAGGAATGCATTCCTAGGTGGAATATAAACAAATATGGTTTCTTTTAAAAAATGAGGCTGTTTTATCATAAACTTCATCAGGGTGGTTATCATTAGGGAGAAGGGGGAAAATGATTGGGAGGGGAGACAAAGGGAACTTTTAGGATACAGACTAACTCTATTTTGGGGGTTACATGGTTTCATTTTGCATTAAATTATAGAGGTGTGCACTGTGACAGACAGAATCTAGGGTGAGCCCATGGTTCCCATGCCTTCTGTGGGAGGGTCCTGTGACTTGTTTTAGTCAGCAGAATATACCAAAGGTAACAGAATGTAGGTAATCATGTATATTTGATTATGCTATATAAAACTGTAGCCCATATGACCAGAAGTCTCTCTCTGTGTTGCTTTCTTTGAGGAAGAAAGCTGCCATATTGTGAGAAGCCATATGGAAAGCGCCAAGCAAGAAGGAGTTGAAGGTAGCCTCCAGCCAAAGTCAAAGAGAAACTGAGGTCCTCCAACCAACAGCGGGCAAGGAACTGAATGCACCCAGCAGTGTCACCTGGGTGCTGGTGCGTACCCAGCTGAGCCCGCGAAACACAGCACAATAAGAGGAAAGAAACCTGTATGCAGGTCAGGAAGCAACAGTTAGAGCTGGACATGGAACAACAGACTGGTTTCAGATAGGAAAAGGAGTACGTCAAGGCTGTATATTGTCACCCTGCTTATTTAGCTTA
>NW_011494744.1:3873363-3875900 GCF_000754665.1 Bison bison bison | reverse complement strand
TAATTAAAAAAAATAAAAAATAATAAATAAATAAACAAAAAAAATAAATAAAATAAAAGACACTTACTCCCTGGAAGAAAGTTATGACCAACCTATACAGCATATTAAAAAGCAGAGACAGTACTTTGTCAACAAAGGTCCATCTAGTAAAGGCTATGATTTTTCCAGTGGTCATGTATGGATGTGAGAGCTGGACTATAAAGAAAGCTGAGTGCTGAACAATTGATGCTTTTGAACTGTGGTGTTGGAGAAGACTCTTGAGAGTCCCTTGGACTGCAAGGAGATCCAACCAGTCCATCCTAAAGGAGATCAGTCCTGAGTGTTCACTGGAAGGACTGATGTTGAAGCTGAAACTCCAATACTTTGGCCACCTGATGCAAAGAGCTGACTGATTTGAAAAGACCCTGATGCTGGGAAAGATTGAGGGCAGGAGGAGAAGGGGACGACAGAGGATGAGATGGCTGGATGGCATCACCGACTCAATGGACATGGGTTTGAATGGACTCTGGGAGTTGGTGATGGACAGGGAGGCCTGGCGTGCTGCGGTTTATGGGGTCACAAAGAGTCGGACACGACTGAGCGACTGAACTAAACTGAACATGAAAGAGGTAAAAACATGGAAAAGTGAAGAGGCAATAAAAATAGCATGAGTTCCAAAAATGTCTATTGGTAATTCATGGAAGAGAGCAGAGATAAAAAAAGGAGAAACAATATGTTTAAGATACAATGTTTTGGTTTTTAATTTTTATTTTATACTTCAGTATAGTTGATTTACAATGTCGTGTTAGTTTCAGATGTACAGCAAAATGATTCAGTCATATATATATATATATATATATATTCTTTTTCAAATTATTTCCCCATTTAGGTTAGATACAATGTTTAAGAATTTTCCAAGAAAGATGAAATACACCAACCTCAGATTCAAGAAGCCTAGCAAATAGCAGGCTAGACACACCTCAGCATAACTTAAGACCAAGTGCAATTCCAAAGACAGTGAGACCTTCAAACTAGTAAGAGAAAAAAGCTAAACTATCTATAAATGATTTGAAATTAAATTAACAGATTATTTCCCAGTATAATTCCCAGTATTTTCCCAGAATAATATCTTCAAAGCACTGAAAGATAGAGCTGTCAGCCTAGAATGTCATATCTTAAGAAATTATTTTTCAATAATGAGGATAAAACCAAGACATTTCTAGACAGACAAAACCTGAGAATTTTCAATGACTTTATACTCACAGATTTAAAATGTTTAGAATGACAAGAGGAAAAGTAACTAAAATAAACTGATGCTTTCATTGAACATATTTTTGTTGTTTAGGCTAACTGTACATCCGAGGTTGTAACATTTTATGGATAAAATATTCAGACCAAGGTAAATTAGCAATTGTTCCATATCATTCAAACCCAAAACCTTGTTATTGATTTAATGTATTTATGTATGTTTTAAATTATATTTATTTGTTATTGATTTTTGAAAGGGTTGGGATTTATCTAGGGCATTTGACTCAACTGTGCATTGAAAAAATTCAGGAGGAAAGTCTGAACTAGGATTTAGGCAGGCCTGATCATATGTAATGGACTGGTGGGTAGCTGCCCTCAGTTCATTTCCATAAGACTAATTTGTCTGATTGATAGTTTTGGGAGGATATTGAGAAAGTTGGTCTTTCTGTAAGTGCTGAAGAAGAAAGATGAAGGAAATAGGACAACAGCGTAATGTTGGTCTCAAGTCTGGTTCTCTTCCCTGAGCAATGTCTGCACCTGGGTTCAAAATGTTTTGCAGCATCCCAGGAAATCTATTTGTCTTTAGTATTTGGACAAAGGTACTGGCAACTGCAGTCATATAAGCTCCTCTCTCAAGGGGCTTCTTGGGAAGCAAACACTGATTACAGTCCAGAACAGAAGAAGCAGAGGAGTTTACATGAGTGCCTATGAGAATACCTCTCAGTTCAGTTCAGTTCAATCGCTCACTCTTTGCGACCCCATGAATCACAGCTCGCCAGGCCTCCCTGTCCATCACCAACTCCCGGAGTTCACCCAGACTCACGTCCATCGAGTCAGTGATGCCATCCAGCCATCTCATCCTCTGTTGTCCCCTTCTCCTCCTGCCCCCAATCCCTCCCAGCATCAGAGTCTTTTCCAGTGAGTCAACTCTTTGCATCAGGTGGCCAAAGTACTGTAGTTTCAGCTTTAGCATCATTCCTTCCAAAGAACTCCCAGGGCTGATCTCCTTCAGAATGGACTGATTGGATCTCCTTGCAGTCCAAGGGACTCTCAAGAGTCTTCTCCAACACCACAGTTCAAAGGCATCAATTCTTCGGTGCTCAGCCTTCTTCACAGTCCAACTCTCACATCCATACATGACCACAGGAAAAACCATAGCCTTAACTAGATGAACCTTTGTTGGCAAAGTAATGTCTCTGCTTTTGAATATGCTATCTAGGTTGGTCATAATTTTCCTTCCAAGGAGTAAGCGTCTTTTAATTTCAGGGCTGCAGTCACCATCTGCAGTGATTTTGGAGCCCAGAAAAATA
>NW_011494744.1:3867740-3873166 GCF_000754665.1 Bison bison bison | reverse complement strand
GCTATGAAGTGATGTGTCCAGATGCCATGATCTTCGTTTTCTGAATGTTGAGTTTTAAGCCAACTTTTTCACTCTCCACTTTCATTTTCATCAAGAGGCTTTTGAGTTCCTCTTCACTTTCTGCCATGTGGGTGGTGTCATCTGCATATCTGAGGTTATTGATATTTCTCCCGGCAATCTTGATTCCAGCTTGTGCCTCTTCCAGCCCAGCGTTTCTCATGATGTACTCTACATATAAGTTAAATAAGCAGGGTGACAAAATACAGCCTTGACGTACTCCTTTTCCTATCTGGAACCAGTCTGTTGTTCCATGTCCAGTTCTAACTGTTGCTTCCTGACCTGCATACAAATTTCTCAAGAATACCTCTAGGAATTCTCAAAAATTATGGGAAGACCCTGTCAACAACAGACTGAGATCCTGCATAAAGACAGCGAGCATAAGTGAGTGAAGTACAGAAACACTTCTGCAACTGTACCTGCATGAAGAGGGCACATGTGAGATAAGGTGCCTGTGGGATATGCCTGCTGGCCACTCCATTTGCCACTGGTCATTGGACAGCTCCGATAGCCTTTCTTCCTTGAGCCCATGCCCTGTAGCTTCTACTAAAGATGCTTTCAGTTATTCCTGGGAACCAAGATAATGATTTTTTTGGAAAGAGATAAGATTCTGATGGCAGAGTCCACTACATCAGTCCTTCCTGGGCAAAATAAGAAACTATCCTTAGGAATGCCAAGAAGAGCCTCACCCTATGAGTGAGAAAATAGAAAAGAAAGTCCAGATGAAATAAACTGAGGTCATAGTATAGAAAGCATGGCATCATGGACACAGAGGAAGGAGAAGGCAGGAGCAACTGAGAGAGTAGAACTGGTGTATGTTCACTACCATGCACAAAAGAGATGCCTAGTGGAACTCGGTGTATAGCACAGGGAGCTCAGCGGTGGTGACCTAGAGGAGTGGGATGGGGGTGGGGGTAAGAGGGAGACTGAAGAGGGAGGGCACATATGTACACACATAGCTGATTCCCATTGTTGTGCAACAAAAACCAACACAATATTGTAAAGCAATTATCGTCCAATTTTAAAAAACCCTATGATAAACCATAATGGAAAAGGATATTAGAAAAAGAATATATGTATGCTTATAATCAAATCACTTGTTGTATAACAGGAATTAACAATGTTGCAAATCAATTACACTTCAATAAAAATAAATAAGAAAATAAAGAAAGCATGGTACCACAGAAAGAGTAGGGAGAAGTGGAGGGAAAGAAGGGAGGTGAGGCAGAGAGCAGCATAAAAGCAAAATGAAAGAAGAAAGTGAGAGAACATGAGAAGAAATGATTAGAAAGCTGATGATGACAAGCTGACAGCGAATGGTCCCCAGGGAGAGTGGGTTGTCTCCAGGATGACAGCCCAAAGAGAACACAACCAGTAAAGCTTGGGAACGGGAGCTCTATAGGAGAAACCAGCAGAGAAGGCTAACAGGGGAGGAGCTGGAGCATGGAGACAGACCAAGCCTCGCTTCTTTGGCTAATCAGCTTTTTCCAGCTCCCTACGGATCTAAGTACAAAATGCAGTGTTTGTGCAGCTCTACCTGCAGATATAATGGTATAACATGTTAGGAGTCAATTTTATATAATTCTTTATGTATAGAGAATAGGAAAGAATGACTTAACAGTTTTATAAAATTATACTTTCTTGTAAAACAGTTCTAGGGATACTGACTAGAAGGAAAAAAGACAGTACGATACTACCCAAATCCCACCTACTGGAGATTAGCATGCTCACCATATGGTAGACACCTTTTCAGGTAAGTCAGATAAATATATCTATCAAGCTCTTGCTAAGTCGCTTCAGTCGTGTCTGACTCTTTGTGACCCTATGGATGGTAGCCCGCCAGGCTCCTGTCCGTGGATTCTCCGGGCAAGAATACTAGATGCCCTTCTCCAGGGGATCTTCCTGACCCAGGGATCAAACCTGTCTCTTACATTTCCAGCATTAGCAGGCTGGTTCTTTACCATTAGCACCACCT
This sequence comes from Bison bison bison, assembly GCF_000754665.1. Taxonomy (NCBI): domain Eukaryota; kingdom Metazoa; phylum Chordata; class Mammalia; order Artiodactyla; family Bovidae; genus Bison; species Bison bison. The sequence goes on along the minus strand of NW_011494744.1, from coordinate 3,871,134 downwards.
GGGAAGCCCCATATATATATATATGTATGTACATACATACATAAACATATATATACAAGCACACACACTTCTCTAAAAACACACATACACATATATGTCACACACATTACTGTATACATGGTTGGATGAATAGAAGGATGTACACAGAAAGATACAAAACAAATAGATAAAAGATAGAGAAAGAAAGAAAGGAGGAAGGAATGAAAAGGAAGGTAGGAAGGAGAAGAGAGAGGAGTAATGAAAACTTTTGCAAAATGAACTTACACAACCTACTGCTTTTAATTAAAATATTTCCATAGAGTCACATTATCTAATGTGGATACATTAAAAACTAAGATCACTAAGACAAAGAACATTACTCACCACTCAGTTCTACAAGGGTTAAGTTGTAATCCACTGCAGCTGACCCCAACAGTGCACCCAGAAAGGAATCCAGGATGGAAAAGAGATGAGGCACTCTGTGCCTTGGGAAAGCAAGCCCTTACATAGTTGGATGCATACTTCAGGAAGAATTTCAATAACCCCAGATTCTTGCATCTCCCCATACACAGAAAAGCCCTAAAATAATTAATTTGAGATGTCTATTCTTTGTGATTAGCAGTAATCGTTTACTAAGATATATATAGGTGGCTCGGTGGTAAAGAATCCACCTACCAATGCAGGCCAACACCTGCTAACGCAGGGTTCAATCCCTGGGTCAGGAAGATCCCCTGGAGAAGGAAATGGCAACCCACTCCAGTATTTTTGCCTGGAAGATCCCATGGACAGAGAAGCCTGGTGGGCTACAGTCCATGGGGTCACAAAAGAGTCAGACATAATTTAGCAACTCAACAGCAACATACTTGACTGCATGAATTTCCCAGCCAAAAACCATATATACTTTGGCTCCTCTTTAAAGCAGTCTCCTCAGAGCTACTGAGTGGCTATCTCTCAGGCTTTAGTCCTCAGCAAGAGCCTAAATAAAACTGAAACTCACAACTCTTATGCTATCTTTTTCTAAGTCGACACTAAGCATTTATTTAACTTACATAGATAGAGCCACACACTTAGATAAAGAGAGAGAGGAAGAGGAAAAATTTACATAGTGCAGACGCTTCAACTTACCTTCCCCTTCATTCAAGGAGCATAAGAGAGATTTCCATCTGTTCCTCACTCATGGTCAATCACAATGTATCTCTGTAATGCAAGCATCTCATTGAACTGAATAGGAGAGTTGGCACGCAAAAGGAGATACCATTTCCACAGTATGCCTCCACATACACAACTTACTACCTTATCTAGTACTCTAACGAGAAAATACCAATTTCTTCCAAAGTGGGAGATTAAACTTTCTAAAGAGATTTTCAAAGAAAATGTTGATTGCATGTAATATTCACATTCTGGGATCATCTTAAAATCTATTGCTTAAGCAAGATATAATTTTTCAGTATAAATTTAGTGTCCCCAAAATTTGCCAGAGGGTACCAAAGAGCAACTGAAAAATTACTAAATCTCCAAGTAATATTTATGAGATTTCATTTATAAAAAGACATAAAGTTATTTCTTAAATTATGCCAAGATTCTTTTTTAATTACTTATTTTAAGTATAATGAATGCCTATTCATTCCCTTCTTGAAAGATATGAAAATTAACACCATAGTTTCTCCCACCATCCCTCCCTCAATTCCTACTTTTTATTCATTACACAATTATTTTAACGTTGTAAAAGTTGGTAACGTGACAGTCTGATTGTGATCATAGTCCTCGTACTGTGCTCTGCTGTACTTGGTCGCTCATTTGGGTCTGACTCTTTCTGAACCCATGGACTGTAGCCCACCAGGCTCCTCTGTCCATGGGGATTCTCCAGGCAAGAACACTGCTGTGGGTTGCTATGCCCTCTTCCAGGGGATCTTCCCAACCCAGAGATCGAACGCAGATCATTTGCTAATTCCATGAGTTTCACCACTACTCCATACATCATGACATTGTCATTTATCTCTTAATGTGCTACATTTTTTCAACATGTAGATTTTTCAAGATTGGATCACTGAGACCATATAATTCAGAATGCCTGTTTTACAACTTTCCACTTGTATACCCAATCCACTTGATATTGGTAGATACTTGTTCCATTGCCTTCAGACAGTGACTGATCCCATTAAGAAACATGGCACCAAACATATTTTTCCCCTGTTAAGATCTAAATTTTCTTACCACTAAATTTTCCTTTATTCCTAAAACAGTAATTTCCCCTGAAAGTGAAAGTGAAGTCACTCAGTCGTGCCCGACTCTTTGCAACCCTATGGATAGTAGCCTGCACCAAGCTCCTCCATCCGTGGGATTTTCAAGGCAAGAGTACTAGAGTGGGTTGCCATTTCCTTCTCCAGGGAATCTTCCCAACCCAGGGATCGAACCCAGGTCTTTCATATTGTAGACAGACGCTTTACCATCTGAGCCAGAGGTGTCTTAATTTTAATTATTCTATATCAAGATTGTAGATTTTTTCTTCCTAGGATAAACTGTGCCTTTTTAATCTGCAAATTCATGTTTTTATTTAGTTTAAGAAAATTGTCTTCTGTTATAGTTTTACTTGATACTTTCCCCCTTATGTATTAGAGTTACATAAGTTCAGTTCAGTCGCTCAGTCATGTCCGACTCTTTGCAACTCCATGAACCACAGCACGCCAGGCCTCCGTGTCCAACACCAACTCCCAGAGTCCACCCAAACTCATGTCCATTGAGTCGGTGATGCCATCGAACCATCTCATCCTCTGTCATCCCCTTCTCCTCCTGCCCTCAATCTTTCCCAGCATCAGGGTCTTTTCAAACAAGTCAGCTCTTCACATCAGGTGGCCAAAGTATTGGAGTTTCAGCTTCAACATCAGTCCTTCCAATGAACACCCAGGACTGATCTCCTTTAGGATGGACTGGTTGGATCTCCTTGCAGTCCAAGGGACTCTCAAGAGTCTTCTCCAACACCACAGTTCAAAAGCATCAATTCTTCAGCACTCAGCTTTCTTTATAGTCCATCTCTCACAGCCATACATGACTACTGGAAAAACCATAGCCTTGAGTAGATGGACCTTTGTTGGCAAAGTAATGTCTCTGCTTTTGAATATGCTCTCTAGGTTGGTCATAACTTTCCTTCCAAAAAGTAAGCATCTTTTAATTTCATATCTGCAGTCACCAGCTGCAGTGATTTTTGAGCCCCCAAAAATAAAGTCAGCCACTGTTGGCACTATTTCCCCATCTATTTGCCATGAAATGATGGGACCGGATGCCATGATCTTAGTTTTCTAAATGTTGAGCTTTAAGCCAACTTTTTCACTCTCCTCTTTCACTTTCATCAGGAGGCTCTTTAGTTCTTCTTCACTTTCTGCCATAAGGGTGGTGTCATCTGCATATCTGAGGTTAT
>NW_011494744.1:3862706-3867640 GCF_000754665.1 Bison bison bison | reverse complement strand
CTGTTGCTTCCTGACCTGCATACAGGTTTCTCAAGAGGCAGGTCAGGTGGTCTGGTATGCCCATCTCTTTCAGAATTTTCCACAGTTTATTGTGATCCACACAGTCAAAGGCTTTGGCGTAGTCAATAAAGCAGAAATAGATGTTTTTCTGGAACTCTCTTGCTTTTTCGATGATCCAGAGGATGTTGGCAATTTGATCTCTGGTTCCTCTGCCTTTTCTAAAACCAGCTTGAACATCTGGAAGTTCATGGTTCATGTATTACTGAAGCCTGAGAGCTTCAGAAGGCAGACAAACTAAAACCACAATCACAGACAACTAGCCAATCTGATCGCATGGACCACAGCTTGTCTAACTCGATGAAACTAAGCCATGCCTTGTGGGGCCACCCAAGAAAGATGAGTCATGGTGGAGAGGTCTAATAGAATGTGGTCCCTTGGAGAAGGAAATGGAAAACCACTTCAGTATTCTTGCCTTGAGAACCCCATGAACAGTATGAAAAGGCAAAAAGACAGGACACTGAAAGATGAACTCCCCAGGTCAGTATGTGCCCAATATGTTACTGGATATCAGTAGAGAAATAACTCCAGAAAGAATGAAGGGACAGAACCAAAGCAAAAACAACACCCAGTTGTGGATGGCATTTGTGATAGAAGCAAGGTCTGATGCTGTAAAGAACAATATTGCATAGGAACCTGGAATGCTAGGTCCATGAATCAAGGCAAATTGGAAGTGGTCAAACAGGAGATGGCAAGAATGAACATCAACATTCTAGGAATTAGCAAACTAAGATCGACTGGAATGGGTGAATTTAACTCAGATGACCATTATATCTACTATTGTGGGTAGGAATCCCTTAGAAGAAATGGAGTAGCCATCATAATCAACAAAAGAATCTGAAATGCAGTAGTTGGATGCAATCTCAAAAACGACAGAATGATCTGTTCATTTCCAAGGCAAACTATTCAATATCACAATAATCCAAGTCTATGCCCCAACCAGTAATGCTGAAGAAGCTGAAGTTGAATGGTTCTATGAAGACCCACAAGACCTTCTAGAACTAACACCAAAAAAGATGTCCTTTTCATTATAGGGGACTGAAATGCAAAACTAGGAAGTCAAGAAACACCTGGAGTAACAGGCAAATTTGGCCTTGGAGTACAGAATGAAGCAGGGCAAAGGTTAATAGAGTTCTGCCAAGAGAATGCAGTGGTCATAGCAAAACACCCTCTTTCAACAACACAGGAGAAGACTCTACACATGGACATCACCAGATGGTCAAGACCAAAATCAGATTGATTATATTCTTTGCAGCCAAAGATGGAGAAGCTCTATACAGTCAGCAAAAACAAGACCAGGGGCTGACTGTGGTTCAGACCATGAACTCCTTATTGCCAAATTCAGACTGAAATTGAAGAAAGTGGGGAAAACCACTAGACCATTTAGGTATGGCCTAAATCAAATCCCTTATGACTATACAGTAGAAGTGAGAAATAGATTTAAGGGACTAGATCCAATAGACAGAGTGCCTGATGATCTATAGATGGAGGTTCGTGACATTGTACAGGAGACAGGGATCAAGACCATCCCCAACACATGTATACCTGTGGCAGATTCATTTTGATATTTGGCAAAATTAATACAATTATGTAAAGTTTAAAAATAAAATAAAATTTAAAAAAAATTCTAATACATGTACAAAAAAAAAAAAAAAAAGACCATCCCCAAGAAAAAGCCTTGCTACATAAGTACATAATTTACATACGTACTCAATCAATATTCCTTGAGTGCATAAATGATATGCTGGAATACTTTTTCTGTTCTATTTATTCTGTTCTTTTCTTCAGAAAATAAATTATACTTCCGTTCATTGCCTTTTCTCTGTCTTCCACTCTGACCACTTTTTTATACCCCTTCTCCCTCGCCTTTTTTCCCCCCTACACTGCAGGATCTTAGTTCTCCCACCAGGAATGTAACCTGGGCCCCAGGCAGTGACAGCACTGAGTCCTAGCCATGGGACCCCCGGGGATTCCCATATACCCTTTTCAATACCTCTGTCTTTTCCATTTTGCTTTTATGATTCCTCAAGCCTATTCAGCACTTTTACCTCTGGCTGCGTTTTCAGCATTGTGCTGCTTCTTTTTCCTCTCTTATCATTTCTGAAGTGTGCTTCATCTCTGTAATGATTTTGTTTTCTTGCAGTTCTTCCCTAAATTCTACTGACACACCATTCATTTTCTGCTTGATTTATTATAGTGTCTTCACAGAACCCTCTGAGCAGTCCTTTAGAAAACACAGTGTAATTTCTTTAAAATATATACACCTATTTGTCTAAACTCTTCCTATGTTTTGGGGTAACTTTTATGATTTTTTTTTTTCTGCTTCCTTTAAAATGAAAATAGTGAGTCTTCTTTAAATGAAGCCAACTGTTAGCTAAGGAATAATGTGGACAGGGGAGAGCAATCTTGAGCTGTCCACAAAGTCAGTTCAGGTTCATGGCAGTAGGTAAATCTATCACAATTTATATGGCGGGCTAGGAGTTCTGGTGCATATGTTAAGCTAACAGTTTTCATCAGAATGAAAGGAAACAGCTGTCTGGACACCTTCATCCACTTCAAAAGGGTGCCCACTGCCAACATTCCTGGCTGGTAAAACATATAGATTACAAAAGAGATTGGAATATATACAGCCCCTAGTATGGGCCCCTCACTTTCAGCTACAGACAGCCCCCTCTCTCTCACTGTCCAGCCTTCCTTAGGAGAGAAAGTTCATGGAGGTAACACTTCTGCTCAGTGTCTTTCAGCATCACAATGGAATATTTTCCAGTCTGCAGTGAAATACTGAAATGGTAATGAAGACGGCTGGTGAATAATAAACCCAGGGATAAACAGGGTCAAAATGAGTTAGAACCAAAAGATATGTAACTGAAAGCAATGCTTGGGAGAAGGAGAAAGGGGATGACTCACATCCAGAATTATGCAGGAGGCAGAGGTAAGTGTGTAAGAAATTTTAATATTGGGATTTAGAGCTTGAGGACTGTGGAACTTCAGAACCGATCTGTGCCACTGGTTAGAGAACCAGTGAAGTTCTGATTACCCACATTTATTCTCCTGACTCATATTTCTAGTACCTATACACAAAAAAACCAACAGATGAACAATTCAAATCACAGCCCTGATTGCTCTGCTCCTCCCCAAGTGCCTCCTCTTGCCATTCCTAGCAATTCAGAAGCCCCAGCTGACTCAGACCAGGAGATCAGGAGCCATAGTTGGGGTGAGGGAGGGGACAATGTCAAGGTGGGGAGGGAGGAGGTGATTGCTGAAATTGGCCAGAGGGCAAGTCCAGAGGTGGGAGACTTAATGCTTTGCCCTGGGAAAATGTCCCCCCATCATCTCTGAGGATTAGTGCTTCTGTCAATCAAGTCCTTTCTAGGATACGAGTAGGTGAAAAACAGAGCTTCCCTGCTCCCCTTTATTCTGCTGCTGTTTAGACAGATTTAGACAATCGTGATATCCAGCCTGTCTTAGACTCTAATCCCAGCTCTACCTTTTACTTCCTTACTCTCAGGGTAAGCTTAGACTCTTTAGCCTCTCTGAACCTCGGTTTCTTCATATGTGAGAGGTACAATCTACTATGCATAAAATAAATAAGCTACCAAGATACAGTGGACAGCAAATACGGCCACTATTTTATAGTAACTATAAATAGAGGATAATCTTTAAAATTTGTGAACCGTTATCCTGTACATTGGGCTTCCCAAGTGGTGCTGGTGGTAAAGAACCTGTCTGCCAATGCAGAAGACATAAGAGACATGGGTTCAATTCCTGGGTCTGGACGATCCCCTGGAGGAGGGCATGGCAACCCACTCCAGTATTCTTGCCTAGAGAATCCCACCAACAGAGGAGCCTGGCGGGCTACAGTCCATATGGTTGCAAAGAGCTGGACACAACTGCAGCGACTTAGCATGCACACACGCACATCTTGTACCTCTGCAATTTATATTGTATTGTAAAGCAACTATATCTCAAAAACAAAGAAAATTAACGCCACCCTCCCCCCAAAGGGATGTCAGTTTTCTTTTAGAAAAGGGATGTCTCTTTTCTGTTAGAGATGGCATTCCTACCAATGAGAACTACTAACCTGGGTCTCCATGAGCTAGTCCTCATTTGGTGACCTGTGTACCACCACAGCATAGAAGATATCCTGTGAATCTAAAGAATTATAGGATGAGTCTTTAGTTTGAGACATTTGAGAGAAATCTGGGGCATTTGGGGACAGGTTGCAGCTGGGATCATTTTACTCTTTCATTGAATATGAGGGGGTTGTTTTCCCTTGTTTTTCATCCTTTTGCTACTTTAGATGAGTTTTAAGGGAGCAAAGAGGAGTAAAAATGCTTTACAAGGACATATTTAACCAGAAACTCCCTAAGTTTGGCTGTATGCAGGTCAGGAAGCAAGTTAGAACTGGACATGGAACAACAGACTGGTTCCAAATAGGGAAAGAAGTACATCAAGGCTGTATATTGTTATCCTGCTTATTTAACTTATATGCAGAGTATATCATGAGAAACGCTGGGCTGGAGGAAGCACAAGCTAGAATCAAGACTGCCAGGAGAAATATCAATAACCTCAGATATGCAGATGACACCACCCTTATGGCAGAAAGTGAAGAAGAACTAAAGAGCCTCTTGACGAGTGTGAAAGAGGAGAGTGAAAAAGTTGGCTTAAAGCTCAACGTTCAGAAAACTAAAATCATGGCATCTGGTCCCGTCACTTTATGGCAAATAGATGGGAAAACAGTGGAAACAGTCAGATGAGATCAGATCAGATCAGTCACTCAGTCGTGTCCGGCTCTTTGCGACCCCATGAATCGCAGCACGCCAGGTCTCCCTGTCCATCACCAACTCCTGGAGTTCACTCAGGCTGCCGCTGCCCAC
>NW_011494744.1:3861890-3862606 GCF_000754665.1 Bison bison bison | reverse complement strand
TCTTTGCGACCCCATGAATCGCAGCACGCCAGGTCTCCCTGTCCATCACCAACTCCCGGAGTTCACTCAGACTCACGTCCATCGAGTCAGTGATGCCATCCAGCCATCTCCTCCTCTGTTGTGCCCTTCTCCTCCTGCCCCCAATCCCTCCCAGCATCATAGTCTTTTCCAATGAGTCAACTCTTCGCATGAGGTGGCCAAAGTACTGGAGTTTCAGCTTTAGCATCATTCCTTCCAAAGAAATCCCAGGGCTGATCTCCTTCAGAATGGCCTGGTTGGATCTCCTTGCAGTCCAAGGGACTCTCAAGAGTCTTCTCCAACACCACAGTTCAAAAGCATCAATTCTTCAGCCCTCAGCCTTCTTCACAGTCCAACTGTAACCACATGAAAACCATAGCCTTGACTAGATGAAACTTTGTTGGCAAAGTAATGTCTCTGCTTTTGAATATGCTATCTAGGTTGGTCATAACTTTCCTTCCAAGGAGTAAGTGTCTTTTAATTTCAGGGCTGCAGTCACCATCTATAGTGATTTTGGAGCTCCCCCAAATAGTCTGTCACTGTTTCCACTGTTTCCCCATCTATTTCCCATGAAGTGGTGGGACTGGATGCCATGATCTTCATTTTCTGAATGTTGAGCTTTAAGCCAACTTTTTCACTCTTCACTTTCACTTTCATCAAGAGGCTTTTTAGTTCCTCTTCACTTTCTGCCATAAGGG
>NW_011494744.1:3861400-3861790 GCF_000754665.1 Bison bison bison | reverse complement strand
AACTCCTTTTCCTATTTGGAACCACTCTGTTGTTCCATGTCCAGTTCTAACTGTTGCTTCCTGACCTGCATACAAATTTCTCAAGAGGCAGATCAGGTGGTCTGGTATGCCCATCTCTTTCAGAATTTTCCACACTTTATTGTGATCCACACAGTCAAAGGCTTTGGCATAGTCAATAAAGCAGAAATAGATGTTTTCTGGAGCTCTCTTCCTTTTTCCCTGATCCAGCGGATGTTGGCAATTTGATCTCTGGTTCCTCTGCCTTTTCTAAAATCAGCTTGAACATCAGGAAGTTCACGGTTCACATATTGCTGAAGCCTGGCTTGGAGAATTTTGAGCATTACTTTACTAGCGTGTGAGATGAGTGCAATTGTGCAGTAGTTTTGAGCA
>NW_011494744.1:3860393-3860632 GCF_000754665.1 Bison bison bison | reverse complement strand
AACCTAGACTGCATATTAAAAAGCAGAGACATTACTTTGTCAACAAAGGTCCATCTAGTAAAGGCTATGGTTTTTCCAGTGGTCATGTATGAATGTGAGAGTTGGACTATAAAGAACGCTGAGCTCTGAAGAATTGATGCTTTTAAACTGTGGTGTTGGAGAAGACTCTTAAGAGTCCCTTGGGCTGCAAGGAGATCCAACCAGTCCATCCTAAAGGAGATCAGTCCTGGGTGTTCATT
>NW_011494744.1:3859959-3860282 GCF_000754665.1 Bison bison bison | reverse complement strand
GAGCCTGGTGGGCTGCTGTCTATGGGGTCACACAGAGTCGGACACGACTGAAGCGACTTAGCAGCAGCAGCAGTAGCAGCAGATAAGGAATCGGAGAAGGCAATGGCACCCCACTTCAGTACTCTTGCCTGGAAAATCCTATGGACGGAGGAGCCTGGTGGGCTGCAGTCCATGGGGTCGCTAAGTGTCAGACACAACTGAGTGACTTCACTTTCACTTTTCACTTTCATGCATTGGAGAAGGAAATGGCAACCCACTCCAGTGTTCTTGCCTGGAGAATCCCAGGGACGGGGGAGCCTGGTGGGCTGCCGTCTATGGGGTCC
>NW_011494744.1:3851849-3859859 GCF_000754665.1 Bison bison bison | reverse complement strand
CTCAATGGACATGGGTTTGGCTGGACTCCGGGAGTTGGTGATGGACAGGGAGGCCTGGCGTGCTGCAGCTCATGGGGTCGCAAAGAGTCGGACACGACTGAACTGAACTGACTGATATGTGCAGAGGAAGTCTGGGGGTTTAGAGTATGGAGTTTCAAGTCAGTTTAAACACTGCCTTCATCACTCATGAGATCTTGGACCAGTGGCTTAATCTCTCAATGCCTCAGTTTCAACATAGGAAAAAAAAATGGAGATAGTAAAATCTTAATGATAAGCTTATTTGGGGGGGCTTAAATAAAATAACTCATTTTAAACAGTGAGCAAATAATAAAGGAATCAAAAAATACTATGTACTATTATTATAAATTTGCCTTACATTACCAATTTAAGAAAACAAAGGAGAATTGGTTGATTTGCCAAACGTAAATCTGGGTTCAGTTCAGTTCAGTTCAGTCTTTCAGTCGTGTCTGACTCTTTGCGACCCCATGAATTGCAGCACGCCAGGCCTCCCTGTCCATCACCAACTCCCGGAGTTCACCCAAACTCACATCCATCAAGTCGTGATGCCATCCAGCCATCTCATCCTCTGTCGTCCCCTTCTCCTCCTGCCCCCAATCCCTCCCAGCATCAGAGTCTTTTCCAATGAGTCAACTCTTCACATGAGGTGGCCAAAGTACTGGCGTTTCAGCTTTAGCATCATTCCTTCCAAAGAACACCCAGGACTGATCTCCTTTAGAATGGACTGATTGGATCCCCTTGCAGTAGGCCCTACTAATGCTCAAGTGTTTATATCTACATCCAAGTAAGAAAATACAGCATTCTTTTCCCTGAAGAAACAGTAAGTGACACTTCCTTGTAGTTCTATGCCACAAGTATCAGTGGAATAGACACTCCAGTACTCTTGCCTGGAAAATCCCATGGGCGGAGGAGCCTGGTAGGCTGTAGTCCATGGTGTAGCTAAGAGTCGGACACGACTGAGCGACTTCACTTTCACTTTTCACTTTCATGCATTGGAGAAGGAAATGGCAACCCACTCCAGTGATCTCGTCTGGAGAATCCCAGGGACCGGGGAGCCTGGTGGGCTGCTGTCTATGGGGTCCCACAGAGTCAGACACAACTGCAGCGTATTAGCAGCAGCAGCAGCAGATAAGGAATAAAAGTGACTTGTCTAAGATCCCACAATAAAGTCTCAATAACTTAGAACTACTCTCTTTTTGTCCTCACTTTGACCCATGGACCCTCAACAGAGAGGTGCAGCGGTGCTGAAGGAACATGAGCCATCCTCTACCTCCCGTAGGTACTGGAGAAAATAAAATACCAAAATAGACAGAGGTAGCACACTTCTCCTCTTTTTAGCCCTGCAATTTAGGAAGGCTTAGAATGAGTGAACAGAAGTTTTCTCAAATCCTACATGGAATAAGGTAAGGTATGGAAGGAAAGAAGGAAGGGGAAAAGAGGAAGAAAGAAAGGAAGAGAGTGAGGAGAGGAGAGAGAGAGGCGGGAAGGAAAGAAGGAAGGAAGGAAACCTACTTCTGACCTAAAAATATAAGTTGCCAATCTTAAACTCTCACACACCTGTGTAATTTAAGAATTTTATGTCCTACAATCTCTGTGAAAGCAACTTACAGTCATGCTTGACATTATCAATTGATGTCAAGACTAACTTAACAAAAAAAAAGATGAAGCCTGAAGGGATAACAGCCAGAGATATTAGGAATGTTAAGCCTACAAATTGCTCAATATTGGGCTGTTATTGGGAGCTGAACATTGTTTCACTGATGGGAGACTGACTACAGAAGCAGTGATTGTAGATTAAAGAAACATCTTTATACCTGTCTTCTCTGTCTATAGTTTGTGGGTGAGCATCCAGATCAGATATCTTTCTGTTATGATATCATTCTGTTATGATGGACGAGTTCTTTAAGACATGCCTTTATGGAGATGCCAACAATTTTATAATAATGACTAATCCCAATCTGTAACAAGATCCATGTACAGTGTCACAATACAGTTAACTTAAGTACATGGACAGGCAGAAAACATTTAAATGGGTTTCCCCCTAGGAGATGCTCTCTCTCTAGTTCTTCCACTAATGTTTAGTCCATGCTTTGCTGTACCAATTCCTTTCACAGTATAAAGGAAGCTTTCATTTCTTAGCCTTTGAACAAGAACCATAACTCCCAGATTGAGTTTGAGTTGAAAACAGTGATCACTATTAAACATCCTCCGTGGAGGTCAGCACTTTTAAATGTGTGAAAGTGTTAGTCACTCAGTCATGTCCGATTCTTTGCAACCTCACAGGCTGTAGCCCACCAGGCTCCTCTGTCCATGGAATTCTCCAGGAAATTATACTGGAGTAGGTTGCCATTCCCTTCTCCAGGGGATCTTCCTGACCCAGGGATCGAACCAAGGTCTTCCACATTGCTGACAGATTCTTATCTGAGCTATCAAGGAAGCCCCAAGAACACTGGATTGAGTAGCCATTGTAACTGTCCACTAATCCTGCTCATTAATCAGGAAGGCTAACTACAGAACAGCTGCAAACAAAGTAAAGCTATCAGGGGGAGAGACCTGATTAGGACTAATGATACATTTGCTGGGAGACTTCTCTAAAAACAGCTGAGGAAATAAGCTGCTGCTGCTGCTGCTGCTGCTGCTGCTGCTGCTGCTGCTAAGGCGCTTCAGTCGTGTCCGACTCTGTGCGACCCCATAGACAGCAGCCCACCAGGCTCCCCCGTCCCTGGGATTCTCCAGGCAAGAACACTAGAGTGGGTTGCCATTTCCTTCTCCAATGCATGAAAGTGAAAAATGAAAGTGAAGTCACTCAGTCGTGTCCGACTCTTAGTGACCTCATGGACTGCAGCCCACCACGTTCCTCCGTCCATGGGATTTTCCAGGCAAGAGTTCTGGAGTGGGGTGCCATTGCCTTCTCCGGAGGAAATAAGTTAGAGACATGTAATAGTCAATAGGTCAGCCTTTCTATTAGTTGAATTTACATGTTTTTTATCCTTATCTTTTCTCTCTTAAACTAAGTAAACAATGTCTGGAAGATAATTAGGCATCGCAGGCACCATGAAGCCATTCATCTTCAAAGCTTTGCCTGACAATTTGATACAATGTTAAGACAACTTCAGTTTCTTTATTTCCTTCATATAGCAATCACTTAAATAATTGAAACAAATTCTGTAAGTCATATCCTTTCCTATTTATTCATAATTATCCAATCAATTGAAGTACTTTCCTGTAACTTCAACCATAATATAATAAGTGCTATAATCAGATAAGTTTAAAGTTTAATCAACTCAGACTTCTATGTCTATGGAAATGTTTTAGTAATCTAAATTAAAATCACCCCTGATAATTCACTCACTTCTCTCAATGGCATTGGATAGTTCAGGGAGGGGCACATGTCAGGAGGTTAGCATTCAGTGCCTTTGTGTTGTATCCAGCAAAAGTTATTTTCTTTAAGCACAATATATATATTGCATTTTAATATCTCTATAGATTTCCCTATTGACAAGAGGAAAGCACAGCAAATTTACTAAATACATTTGAACTGAATGGCCCAGGGTTATTAATCATTACATCTCTGTATTTTAAGGACATGAATTTGCTTGCTTAAAAGCCATCTGATAAAACTGTAGTGTCTATATATTGAAGGGCAGGTGAACTCAATCTCATTAGAGTCCATGCTAACAGTACAGAAAAGCATATACAAACTGAGCTTTGGGAATAATCCACTTTGTTTTAAAAATCCATTTATAATATAAATACACACACACACACACACACACACATTTAGATCTATAGAGCTATGGAAGGCAAAAGTCTATTAAATCAGGAAGCTAATTCGGCAGTCTCAGTACACAGTGATATCAATACTGTATATTGATTGGTGCTTTTTTCCAATTACACATTCTATCAACACTTGGAAAATGCAGAAAATTATGAAGAAAGTTAAAATAATAGGCTGCTGTGCTATTGTGTTTAGTCGTTTCAGTTGTGTCCAACTCTTTGAGACCCCATGGACTGCAGCCCACCAGGCTCCTCTGTCCATGAGATTCTCCAGGCAAGAGTACTGAAGTGGGTTTCCATGCCCTTCTCCAGGGCATCTTCCCCACCCAGGGATCAAACCCACCTCCTGCATCTCCTGCACTGCAAGCAGATCCTTTCCTGCTGAGCCACCAGGGAAGCCCCATAAATCCCATTTATTATTAGAAATATACTTATTACCACTTTAAACATATAGAAAAGTATAAAAAAGGAAATAAAAATCACTTACAATGTCAATATTAAGAGACAACCACTTAAACAGTTTGTACAGACACATACACAAGGACTTACATATATAAGCTTTCCTTCAATTGAGATTTTACTACTATATATGAAAATGCAACTTCTTACCTGGAGGTTTTCACTTGAAGTTGTACCATTAATTTTCTTTATGTATTATATATGGTCAGGCCACTCAAGACAGCTGTTCTCTTGCTCTCTGGGCATCCCCTGCCCAACCAATGCCTGTTTCACCTACACTTTACACACAGGGCTGACCTTCCTGTGTACTTGCCCCAGCACTTCCTAGGTATTGTCCTACACACAGGCGCCAGCTGGTGCTTGTTCTTATCAAAGAGGTGGTGAGGGGCGTGCCCCTCTGCTGGTTTCCCTGGTAACTAATGGACCACCTGATGTCAATTGCCCTATAACTGGCAAGTTCCCCTTCCTCCCCTGGAGCAAAGACTGCTGCTAAGTCCTTCCTGCCTTCTACTGCACGCAGTGGGCTGTTGCTCCAGGACCTTGCTTCAGAAAAGCTCTCCCATCCTTTAAACCACTGGTGTCTGTGTTGCTGACTCCAAGCTCTTCGGTCTTAAAGCCAAGCAAGTGTAGGCCTCATAGGCCTGTGGGGTACAGCTCAACCTATTATTAACTGTATTTCCAAAATCTGTTTATCATTAATGGCTGTTAGATGATAAGCTCCATGAACACAGGGACTAAATTAAAACTATCTTGTTCCTATAACCGTAACAAGTATGCCATTATTTATTTAACCATTTTCTAATTGTCTGATATTTAGGTGGTTTACAAATTTTCACCCTCATAAATGTTACAATATTATTAATGCGTGGATTTCCCCAGTCTTTCCCCTTTATCTAACAGCTGTTTTGTCTCTCTCTCCCATTCTCAGAGGAGAGCTCTATTTTGCCTATAGAGACTCTGAGCTTTTGTTATGCAGATTTTAAAAGGAAGGTGAAACTTTCGAAAGCTGAAGTTGAAGAACAAGAGGTGTGTGGGCACTAGGCGTAGGAGAGAAATTTTCTGAGAATTTTGGAGGACAAGATGGGGGAATAGGTATGTGAGAGAATTAGATGGGAGGTAAGTATTGGCAGTGGTTTGTGTAAATTCTTCACTGCGTTCTTAAAATGTAAGTACAAAAATTGAAGTGAATCAGGTGGGGGGGGTGCAATTTTGGCTGCTGAACATTCATCCTTCACAAGTAGGGTGTCCTAACTTTTGAAACTGTGGTGTTGGAGAAGACTCTTGAGAGTCCCTTGGACTGCAAGGAGATCAAACCAGTCCATCCTAAAGGAAATCAGTCCTGAATATTCATTGGAAGGACTGATACTGAAGTTGAAACTCCAATACTTTGGCCACCTGATGTGAGGAACTGACTCACTGGAAAAGACCCTGATGCTGGGAAAGACTTAAGGCAGGAGGAGAAGGGGACGACAGAGGATGAGATGGTTGAATGGCATCACTGACTCAATGGACATGAGTTTGAGCAAGTTTCAGGAGTTGGTGACAGACAGGGAAGCCTGCTGTGCTGCGGCTCATGGGATTGCACAGTTGGATATGACTGAGCAACTGAAATGAACTTCTGAAACAACCCCCAAATCTCAATGGTTTAACATCATTAAAGTTTAGGACTCACTCATGTCGTGGTCCATTAGGGTGTTCAGTGGGTGACTTTCAGTGGGTGACTTTCAGGTGGTGACATAGGAACTCCACTTCTTCTTGTGGTGGATCTGACATCCCCCAGGGTCTCTTGAGCTTGGCACTGGTCCTTATACATCCTGCCTGGACATGAGGAAGCAGAGAGAGCACCACGGACTCTGCAGGAGGTTTAATGGGCCAGACCTAGAGGTGGAGAACATCACCTTTGCTTCACTGCATTTTCTAGAATTCAGTCAGGTAAACCCCATCTAGCTTCAAGGGAAATTGAAATGTAGCTTCTTGTGTCCCAGAAAAGGTCTTGTAGGTCTTCATAGAACCGTTCAACTTCAGCTTCTTCAGCATTATTGGTTGGGGCATAGACTTGGATTACTGTGATACTGAATGGTTTGCCTTGGAGACGAACAGAGATCATTCTGTCGTTTTTGAGATTGCATCCAAGTACTGCGTTTCAGATTCTTTTGTTGACCATGATGGCTACTCCATTTCTTCTGAGGGATTCCTACCCTCAGTAGTAGATACAATGGTCATCTGAGTTAAATTCACCCATTCCAGTCCATTTCAGTTTGCTGATTCCTAGAATGTCGACATTCACTCTTGCCATCTCTTATTTGACCACTTCCAATATGCCTTGATTCATGGACCTGACATTCCAGGTTCCTATGCAGTATTGCTCTTTACAGCATCAGACCTTGCTTATATCACCAGTCACATCCACAGCTGGGTATTCTTTTTGCTTTGGCTCCATCCCTTCATTCTTTCTGGAGTTATTTCTCCACTGATCTCCAGTAGCATATTGGGCACCTACTGACTTGGGGAGTTTCTCTTTCAGTATCCTATCATTTTGCCTTTTCATACTGTTCATGGGGTTCTCAAGGCAAGAATACTGAGGTGGTTTGCCATTCCCTTCTCCAGTGGACCACATTCTGTCAGATCTCTCCACCATGACCCGCCCATCTTGGGTTGCCCCATGGCATGGCTTAGTTTCATTGAGTTAGACAAGGCTGTGGTCCTAGTGTGATTAGATTGACTAGTTTTCTGTGAGTATGGCTTCAGTGTGTTTGCCCTCTGATGTGCTCTTGCAACACCTACCGTCTTACTTGGGTTTCTCTTACCTTGGGTGTGGGGTATCTCTTCACGGCTGCTCCAACAAAGCGCAGCCATTGCTCCTTACCTTGGACGAGGGTTATCTCCTCACCGCTGCCCTTCCTGACCTTCATCGTGGGATAGCTCCTCTAGGCTCTCCTGGGCCCGCGCAGCCACGGCTCCTTGGACGTGGGGTTGGTCCTCCCGGCCACCGCCCCTGGCCTCGGGCGTGGGGGCGTGGGATATCTCCTCCCGGCCGCCGCCCCTGACCTTGGACGCGGGGTAACTCCTCTCATTGCCACCCCTGAAGAAAGTAGGGAAAACCACTAGACCATTCAGGTATGACCTAAATCAAATGATTAGACAGTGGAAGGTGGAAATGAGAAATAGATTTAAGGGCCTAGATCTGATAGATGGAGTGCCTGATGAACTATGGAATGAGGTTCATGACATTGTACAGGAGACAGGGATCAAGACCATCCCCATGGAAAAGAAATGCAAAAAAGCAAAATGGCTGTCTGGGGAGGCCTTACAAATAGCTGTGAAAAGAAGAGAAAAGAAGTGAAAAGCAAAGAAGAAAAGGAAAGATATAAACATCTGAATGCAGAGTTCCAAAGAATAGCAAGAAGAGATAAGAAAGCCTTCTTCAGCGATCAATGCAAAGAAATAGAGGAAAACAACAGAATGGGAAAGACTAGAGATCTCTTCAAGAAAATCAGAAATACCAAAGGAACATTTCATGCAAAGATGGGCTTGATAAAGGACAGAAATGGTATGGACCTAACAGAAGCAGAAGATATTAAGAAGAGATGGCAAGAATACACAGAAGAACTGTACAAAAAAGATCTTCACAACCCAGATAATCACGATGGTGTGATCACTGACCTAGAGCCAGACATCCTGGAATGTGAAGTCAAGTGGGCCTTAGAAAGCATCACTACGAACAAAGCTAGTGGAGGTGATGGAATTCCAGCTGTC
>NW_011494744.1:3831703-3851749 GCF_000754665.1 Bison bison bison | reverse complement strand
AGAGCCAGACATCCTGGAATGTGAAGTCAAGTGGGCCTTAGAAAGCATCACTATGAACAAAGCTAGTGGAGGTGATGGAATTCCAGTTGAGCTATTCCAAATCCTGAAAGATGATGCTGTGAAAGTGCTGCACTCAATATGCCAGCAAATTTGGAAAACTCAGCAGTGGCCACGGGACTGGAAAAGGTCAGTTTTCATTCCAATCCCAAAGAAAGGCAATGCCAAAAAATGCTCAAACTACCACACAATTGCACTCATCTCACACGCTAGTAAAGTAATGCTCAAAATTCTCCAAGCCAGGCTTCAGCAATATGTGAACCATGAACTTCCTGATGTTCAAGCTGGTTTTAGAAAAGGCAGAGGAACCAGAGATCAAATTGCCAACATCCGCCGGATCATGGAAAAAGGAAGAGAGCTCCAGAAAAACATCTACTTCTGCTTTATTGACTATGCCAAAGCCTTTGACTGTGTGGATCACAATAAACTGTGGAAAATTCTGAAAGAGATGGGAATACCAGACCACCTGATCTGCCTCTTGAGAAATTTGTGTGCAGGTCAGGAAGGAACAGTTAGAACTGGACATGAAACAACAGACTGGTTCCAAATAGGAAAAGGAGTACGTCAAGGCTGTATATTGTCCCCCTGTTTATTTAACTTCTATGCAGAGTACATCATGAGAAACGCTGGGCTGGAAGAAACACAAGCTGGAATCAAGATTGCCGGAGAAATATCAATAACCTCAGATATGCAGATGACACCACCCTTATGGCAGAAAGTGAAGAGGAACTCAAAAGCCTCTTGATGAAAGTGAAAGAGGAGAATGAAAAAGTTGGCTTAAAGCTCAACATTCAGAAAACGAAGATCATGGCATCTGGTCCCATCACTTCATGGGAAATAGATGAGGAAACAGTGGAAACAGTGTCAGACTTTATTTTGGGGGGCTCCAAAATCACAGCAGATGGTGACTGCAGCCATGAAATTAAAAGACACTTACTCCTTGGGAGGAAAGTTATGACCAACCTAGATAGCATATTCAAAAGCACATTACTTTGCCAACAAAGGTTCGTCTAGTCAAGGCTATGGTTTTTCCTGTGGTCATGTATGGATGTGAGAGTTGGACTGTGAAGAAGGCTGAGCGCCGAAGAATTGATCCTTTTGAACTGTGGTGTTGGAGAGGACTCTTGAGAGCCCCTTGGACTGCAAGGAGATCCAACCAGTCCATTCAGAGGGAGATCAGCCCTGGGATTTCTTTGGAAGGAATGATGCTAAAGCTGAAACTCCAGTACTTTGGCCACCTCATGCGAAGAGTTGACTCATTGGAAAAGACTCTGATGCTGGGAGGTATTGGGGGCAGGAGGAGAAGGGGACGACAGAGGATGAGATGGCTGGATGGCACCACTGACTCGATGGACGTGAGTCTGTGTGAACTCCGGGAGTTGGTGATGGACAGGGAGGCCTGGCATGCTGCGATTCATGAGGTCACGAAGAGTTGGACACGACTGAGCGACTGATCTGATCTGATCTGATCTGTGTCCCAGAGGTGACTACTCTGTTATCACTTCCTATTCTCTAAAGTCTTGATAAAACTGTTCCTCAGGGCATCTGTGTCCTCTTGGCCAAATGATACACGGGGGCCCAGTCAGGTAAGTCTATTCAGAATCTCTTTCCTTCCTAATTATTTGAATCTTCAGTCAGGAGGAAAACATTTGGGGGTTATTCATTCTGATGGCAATGCCCTGTAATAACTCTTCATTTGTTTCTGCAAGGGGGACCCCCCCACCCAGTATAGTCTTGGAACCATCTTTTTTTTTTTTTTAATTGGAGGAACATTGCTTTACAATGTTGTGTTGGTTTCTTCCATAAACAGTGATAATCAGCCATAATTATACATATATCCCCTTCATCTTAAGCCTCGTTCCCCTTCTCCCATCCCACCCCTCTAGGTGATCACAGAGCCCCAATCTGGGCTTCCTGTGTTATAGCAACGTCTCCCCAGCCATCTATTTTACACGAGACAGTGTATATAAACTGATGCTACTTTCTGCACTTGTCCCACGCGTTCCTTTCCCCACTGTGTCCACAAGTCCATTCTCTACACCTGCGTCTCCATTCCTTCCCTGCACACAGGTTCATCAAAACCATTTTTCTAGATTCCATATATATGCATTAATATATTATATTTGCTTTTTTCTTTTTCTGACCTACTTCACTTTGTATATAATGGGTTCTAGGTTCATCCACCTCACTAAAACTGACTCAAATTCATTCTTTTTTATGACCGAGTAATATTCCATTGTATATATGTACCACATCTTTTTTATCATTCATCTGTAGATGGACATCTAGGTTGCTTCCATGTCCTGGCTATTGTAAATAGTGCTACATTTAACACTGAGGTACATGTCTTTTAGAATTGTGGATTTCTCCTTTAAAACACTAGGGATAAATCTACCATATGACCCAGCAATCCCATACTGGGCATACACTTTGGAATCATCTTTTACAAGAACTAGATATTCAACTTTTCCTTCATATCCATAATCTACCCACATCTTTACAACAAATTACTTTGCTGTCTGTTAGCCACAGTTATTTTTTGTTGTTTATAACTAATACAGAATTTGAACTATTTTGGAATTATGTTCATTTGTTATTAGTACTAATCTGCATTTCTTCACTCATATCATCACTTTTGGGTGATGGCCTTATAAATGTTACAGAAGTAATGTTTAGATAAATTGATCTGTACATAAATCTTTACCTTATTTCTGATTATCTCCCTAAGCCAAATATCTAGACCAAATATGCTTTAAAAAGCATTTTAACCCTAATTAGGTATTTTAGTCTTTTAAAGACTGATACAAAATCTTTTCCTATGATACACATTTCATTTCAGCTTCAGAAATTGTGTTTTCATCTCTGTAAGTAATAGTAAAAAACAAACAAACAAACAGCACTCACCACACAGACTAGTATTAAAGTTAGTGAATCTAATCATAAGTGAGGAAATCCTTCCAGAAACTTCAGATACAGTGTGAGTTTTCCAGAAAGCTGTGCCCTCAGTTGCAATAGGATGGATGGCAAGAGAAGTGTGACTGTCGCATTAGTGAGCCTTCAGTCATGTATTGGGTTTGGGTTGTGGTCAGTTCAGCTCCCGGTTTCAGTGGAAGCCATTCTTTTTCCCCTGTCTTTATTCATGCTTCTTTTCCTCTATACTGGGATGTCTCTTCATCCCCAGGAAGCACAAGGCCACCAGGCACCAGGTTACGCCCACATAAGTCAGATAGGTCTTTATGAAATTGCCTGTGAGGCTTCACTGTTGCATGAAGACAGATTCTTTCACAAGGTTGTTTGTCTTCTTGGTTTAGGAAAGAAAGTGGGGGAAATTGACATATAGACATTCATGTACCCCCCAAAGAAGATAAGGACAATCTGTCTTTTTAATTTCCAAAAAGAGGAAAAGCTGCGTATCTTGAGCTATTCTTATACAATAATATCCTACTGTGAAACTGGAAGGGCTTCTGTTGTGTAAAATTTAGCTCAGGTGTGGGCAACTCAGCCAAGTATTTTGTTATTGCTGTCCAACTTGTGCTGCTTGAAAAATACATTCTTTATCAAAATGTCAGCATAAAATGATTAGTATTTAACCCAAAATATATCGTATATATTTAAAGAAATATAATATATTTAAATACAACACATATTTAAAGAAAACAAGCACAAAATTCACTAATAGAAAATTTTAACAGAGTAATATAAAAGTATAAATAATCACTTTTAATAAAATTAGACTAAAACAAGTCTTTCTTAACCTAAAACCAAAACCAGAAGAACATGAAAAAGCTTTTAAGAGCTACTTATCAAAAATACCTAGTAGAATCATTTTGTTAGCAAATATTTAAATATATATATATAGAATAAAGTTTGCTACTGAGCCTAGAACAGTGTAAAGAAAAAGGAAATATTCCAAATATTCCAAATATGTGATATAAACATCCTGACACTATTGCTAAATCTTACTAAACTAAAAGAAAGCTACTGACCAATCTCACATGTGAATATCAACCAAAAAAATATCCTAAACAAAATGTTACTAGAAGAATCAAATAAGACACTGAAAGGATAGTAGTGGATCATAAATAAGTGTAATTCATTCTAGACTGCAAGGATAACATAATATAAGTAAATGTTCACATAATATGTACTCTCTTACCTGCCAAAAACATTTGGTTAATTCCAAATGTATTCCTGATTTTTTTTTTTAATTGTAAGGTAGGATGGAATGATTACTGCTTGAATAAATAAAATAAATACATATTGAAAATTAAGGTCAGTATTATGTTTAGTGGATAAACAATGAAAATGTTTCCATTGAAGTCAGAAATAAGGATACCTTAGATCATCATAATTATTTAATATTGTTCTGAACATTCAAGACAATGTAA
Source organism: Bison bison bison (assembly GCF_000754665.1). Lineage (NCBI taxonomy): Eukaryota > Metazoa > Chordata > Mammalia > Artiodactyla > Bovidae > Bison > Bison bison. The sequence goes on along the minus strand of NW_011494744.1, from coordinate 3,847,304 downwards.
TTAATCAATAAAATGAAATAAGAGGTATACATACTTGAGGGGAGGATGCAAAATTGTCAGAATTTTTAGTTAATATAATTTTATACCTCTAAATGACAGGAGAACAAACTGTAAAACTTGTGGAACTATTAGGAGTATCAGTAAGGTAGCTAGTTTTAAAATAAATATACAAAAATTCAATCAGCCTTTTTATTTACCAATGATAACTAGTGATAAAACTACCACATTTACAATAACAACAAAGAAAATGAAATAGAAAAGTAAAAAGAAATATACAGTAATACAAATTATAAAGCTCTACCAATACACAAAAATTAACTCAAAATTAATGTATTGAAGACTTGAACATAAGACCTGAAACTGTAAACTTTCTAGAATAAAACAAAGGCAGTAAGCTCCTTGAAATACATAGGTCTTGGTAATGATTTTTCAATATGATACTAAAAACAAGAATAACAAAAACAAAAATAATCAACTGGGACTACATCAAATTACAAAGCTTCTGCATAACAAAGACATTTATTAATAAAATAAAAAAGCAACCTGAGCATGGGAAAAAATATTTGCAAATCATATATCTGGTAAGGATTTAATATCCAAAATATATAAAGAACTCACACAACTCAATAACAAAAAACCAAACAATCCAATTTTCAATGCACAGAGGATATGAATAGACATTTTTGCAAACAAGATGCACACATGGTCACCAGGTACATAAAAAGATGCTCAATATCGCTAATCATCAGGGAAATGCTAATCAAAATCACAAAGAGATATCACTCATACCTGTTAGCATGCCTGTTATCCAACGGACAACGTGTGAAGATGTGGAGAAAAAGAAACTTTGTATATTATTGGTGGAATGGAAATTGGTACAGCCACTAAGGACAATAGTATGAAGGTTACATATGATATGTGCTACCATATGATCCAGCAATTCCACTTCTGGGTGTTTATCTAAAGAAGACAAAACACTAGTTCAAAAAGATATATGCTCCCTATGTTCATTGCAGCATTATTTTCAATTGCCAAGATACAGAAGCAACATAAGTGTCCATCCATAAATGAATATATTAAAATATGTGATATATGTAATATATATGCATACAATGTTAATATTCTAGGCATTAGAAAGAAGGAAAGCTGACCATTGTGACAACATGGATAGCATTCCAGGGCATTATGCTTAGTGAAGTAAGTCAGACAGGGAAACACAAATATCATATGATCTCACTTACATGAGAAATCTAAAAAAAAAAAAGCAAAACAAAAAAGACTGTCTCATAGATACAGAGAGCAGTTTGATGGTTGTTAGAGGTGAGGGGTGGGTACAGGTGGATGGGTAAAGGGGATTGAAAGGTACAAATTTCCAGTTAAAAAATAAGTCATGGGATGTAATGTACAACATGGTGACTATTTAATAATACTGTATTGCACATCTGAAAGCTGCTAAGAGAGTAGATCTTAAAAGTTCTTGTCACAATAAAAGAAACTTTCTTACTATGCAAGGTGACAAATGTGATTACTGTGGTGATCATTTCACAATGTATACAAATATTGAATTATTCTGTTGTACACATGAAACTAATACAGTATTTTCTCAATTATACTTCAATAAAAATAAATTTAAAGACATACCTTGTTTCTGGGTGGAAAGACTTGGTGTTGTAAGATGTCAATTCTCTTTAAAATAGACTACCAACTGTATGCAATTCCAATCAAAATCCAACAGGATTATTTTACAACATAACGAAAATTACTTTCAGGTTCATCTGCAAAAACCATAACAAAAAGGAGAAAGGAATGGAAGGAAGAGGACACATGCTTTCCCTATTAGGTAGTAACATCTTGTATTTAGCAATAGTGGTAACAACAACAGCAGCAAGAACATAGGAAAAGACAGACTGCTGAGGCGCAGGGCAGAAAATTCCAGAAGCAGACTCAAGTATCATGAGAGTATTGTTGGTTTGCAAACTCAGGAACTTCCTGGGTGCAATGTGAAATTGCCCACCGCCGCCCCCCATGTAAAGGCAAGCCACTCCCTATTGGTGGGTGGCAAGTTTAATAAGGAAGGGACCTCACAATGCTTGTTGTGGGTGGCTGCCAAATGAGGGGCTCTCTGCACCTGCCCCCCAGAATCTTAAAGGTTTATATAGAGGTCTGAACTGAATTCAGTCATGTACACACTCCAGATGGTCTCAACACATAACTCTGTCAAAGCTGTGTCCTTTGAGGGCTTCCAGGTGGGGAGGGCAGGTGGTACATGCATTTTAAGGATAGAGGAGGAGCTGGAGAGCCTCTGATTGTCCGGATTCAGCTTGCAGGTCAATTGTCACGTTCTCTCTGTGACCTCCTCCAGAAAATGTATGATAAATGTGGCATTTCAAATCACAGGGGAAACAGTTGCTATTCACACATAATTTGGGGACAAGTGGAACCTTAAGGGAAAAATTAAATGTCATAAATTCAATTCCAGTTAGATTAAAAATTTTAATAAATGTCAAAAGTGAAACAAAAGTCTAAGTAAACACTTTAAAAAACAATAGAGTAGAACAAGCATTTCCTAACTTGACACCAAAGCCAGAAACCATAGGAGAAAATGAATTTACAGAGAAATTAAATACTTCCTGGCAGCAAAAACAAAAACAAAATAACACAATTATAGAGGTGTGAAAGACTTAGAAAAAACTATTTAGTAACACACAGGATGGACAAAGAGCCCTTACAAATCAACTATAAAAAATGGTCAAAGACTATGAATAATAAATTCACAAAAGGAGAAATTAAAATGGACAAAAAGTAGGAAAAGATGTTCAGTTTCATTATTTTCCAAAACACACACAAGAACAACAAAAAAGAAATCTTTTTAAACCATAGGACTAGGATCAGATGAATGACAAAAAACAAATGTTGGTATGGAGGAGGCAGATTTTTACTCCCACCCTCTTAGGATTTTTCAGAATGGCCTGAGAATTAAACTGACGTAAGATAGACTAAGGGAGAAAAGTATACACACTCACATTAAAATTTACATGACATGGGAGCCTTCATAAGGAATGTAGAGTAAAAGAAATAGCAGAACCTACATGCTTTTATATTAGCCCAAAAAAAAAAAAAGGAAGCAATTGTGAAAAGTGGTTCAGTGGCTCAGTTGTGTCTGACTCTTTGCCACCCCATGGACTGTAGTCCTCCAGGCTCCTCTGTCCACAGGATTCTCCAGGCAAGAATATTGGAGTGGATTGCCATCTCCTTCTCCATGAGAAAAGTAACTAAACAATATAGAGAGGCTAAAGGAAGATAAGAATTATTTGAACAAGGTCTGTGTGTACAGATTTCTTTCTGCCTCAGTTCTGTGTCTTTGGTGATAAGAACATCTTCCTTTCTCCTGGTACAGAAAGGGCACCTTTCACAAGGGAGTTTTATCTCCTGCCTTCAGGAATAAAAAGGAGGGTCTGAACGCCCATCTTGCATCCGCCGTCTCTCAAGTGACTTTAATGCAAAATAATCAATAAATCATGTATTATGGGGGTGACACACTCTGAACTCCTTCATCGGCAAAGGAGAAAGAAAACTGGCATTTTCCAAAACTTTTTATATAAGTAAGAATGGATACAGCCTTTCTGGAAGGCACTTTCGCCAATCCATACCAAATTATAATGGCACATCTGATTCAACCCAAAGATCTCATATGTAGAAAACTCCACAAAAAGACAGCTACAAAATGGTGGGGGGTAGGGGGAGGGCATCAACATGCCCGTTGTTTTAATAATGATAAAGCAACCCTGAAATGAGACAAAACAAAATGTCCATCACTGGGTGAATGGTAAAGTAAATGAGAGACTCTGCTATCATTAAAATAAAAGAATGTAGTTTTACATCTTTTGAGGTAGAAACATGAAGTTAGCACATTTTTGACTGGTGAAATAGTAGGCTGCAGTAAAGGATGAATTCAATTATAAAGTATATGTCCACATATCTATAAATGCATCCATGTGCCTTTAGAAATCTGAATGTTGATCTCTGGATGGTTACATTTGGTGGTTTCATGACCTAAATAGGTTGTTCTCATTTGATATTTATTTATTGAGTAAATGAGTATGTATCATCTTAACTATTAAATATTAAGCTTTTTCAAAATCACTTTACCAACCAGTTCCCAACCCTACTTAGTTTTGTCCCTCTCTCAACACCAATACTACCACATTTTGTCAATACTAAACTGCATTTTCTTTCTCACTAGGAAGCATCTTAAAATGTATGGCACTTCACAAACGTTTTTGGCCAGGATACTGGCCAAGATGACATAGTTATCACCACCTGTGCAAACTTGGTTATAGTTATTCTTACTGTCATCACTTCAGTTAATTACAGACATCACTGGCACTACATCTGTTGAGTATAACTGGCATTCAAAATTGCTTTGGTTACTCTTGTTACGTAGCTAATCACTTCAAAACTCAATGGCTTAAAACAACAGCAATCATTTTATCATCTCACACTTTCTGTGGGGCAGGAATTCAGGAAATCTTGACTGGATGCTTCTGGTTAAAACATCTCTCATGAGACTGCAGTCCCAGATTGGCTGGAACCAGAACAACTGAGGCAGGGAGCAGGAGAAGCTGGAAACTGGCAAAGCATCGATCTCTCTTCACTAGTCCCAAGACTTCTCCCTGGAATCCTCCTGAGTTTTATTAGTTTGGGTTCCTCCGAACATGGTGGCCAGAGACCAGTCAGATTGTTAACATGGAAGCTCTGGGCTCCAGAGCAACTATTCAAGCAAACAAGGTGGAATTTACACTATCATTTTCAGAGCTGGCTTCAGAAGTCATGAGGCACCGTGTCAGATGCTGTCCATCGGTTACAAGCAAGTCACAAAAGAGCCTAGATTCGAGCGAGGAGAAACTAGACTTCCCCTCTCAGTGTGGCAGTCGTGAGGTGCCAGAAGCACATGTTGGGCAAGAGCTGTTATCGTGATCACCTTTGGGGAAAAAATATTTGCCACAAAATGTTTTCCAAAAAATTGTACTTTTGTTCAGTATTGAAATGTGAAGTTATCTTAAATCCAGAAAAGTATTACATGACAAAAACAAATTCCTTTTATATGTCTAACAGCTCTTTCAGTAGGTGTAACACAGAAATTTCAAGTGACAAGGGAACAGTGTCTCATAGTTTAATTGGCAGAATTTATTCTTCCTTGGGGTCTGTTGCAGAGATGTCTTCCATTCATCCACTTTCCACACTTCTCATGAAGCTGAAGTTTGCCCTCTGTGGATGTGCTCCTCTGCCCACTGGCTTCAGGTTGGGCTGGGCCACTTGGAGCAGCCTGGCAGGAGACCAGGAGACAAAAGGGAGGAAGGGAGGGAAGGAGGGGAAGAGCAGAGTATACATTCACATAGTTCTCTGCCCATGAGCTCACCTGAGTCTGGTGGTCACTCTACAATTCTCTCCCCTTCCAGTAATATCCCCCACCCCTCATTCTTTTATGTGAAGGTGGTGACAGTTCCTCAGATGTTAGCCCTAGGTTTCTACACTTTTCGTGGTGTTTCTCCTACACCTCGGTAACTAGTGCCTTTGTAAATAAATTCTTGACTGGTCAAGAGGTGTATAAAATAATGCTGCACCTTACAGCTAATGGCATCTTAGAATAAATACAACTTCAGAACTGACTTCACTTCACTTTACATGTTAACAGAATGAACAAAGACTGGCCTGGACAAAGCCTTTCTACTGAGGACAGGTGGGCTGGTGAAGCAGAGAGCTAAGGGGAGAGACACTGGGCCAATTCCCTCTTGCAGACAGGCATGGCCACTGGGCTCTAAGGGCATGACCCACTGTAATATTTTCTATGTTGTAATTCTCTTGTACTACAAATACCCCTTCAGGTATGTTTGCTTGATGTTACAGCCTGATCTTATCTATGACATAAGCAAGGCCCAAACCTCCCCTTGTTGTGTAGAAGAAATAGAAAATCAGTAGGAAGGAGAGACTTGTTGCCCAAGCAAGAAATGACCTAAGAAGGATGAAGAATGCTCATATACAAACAGATGACTGAGGGGATGGGTAAGAGTCAGAATGAAGGAGGACATGGATGATTTCCCTGTGGGATCCCAGATACCTGGGGAAGCTCTGCTGCTGTATGTGACTCAGGGTCTCAAAAGAGAGGGAAGCTCCCAAAAGCTGGAGATGCCTGGTTTTCATACAGTTTTAAATCTAATTGTGAAAGTTGCTCAGACATGTCCAACTCTTTGCAACCCCATGGACTAATACTCCATGGAATTCTCCAGGCCAGAATACTGGAGTGGGTAGCCTTTCCCTTCTGCAGGAGATCTTCCCAACCCACAGAGTGAACCCAGGTCTCCCGCATTGCAGGCAGATTCTTTCCCAGCTGAGCCACAAGGGAAGCCCAAGAATACTGGAGTGGGTAGTCTATCCCTGTTCCAGATCTTCCTGACCCAGGAATCAAACCAGGGTCTCCTGCATTGCAGGCGGATTCTTTACCAACTGAACTAACAGGGAAGTCCTCAAACCTATTTAGGTGAGCCTATTTCTTGAACATTTTTGGACATGAGCCCACTCTTAGTCATATCTCTGTATGGGAAGCAAGCCAGAACTTCCAAATCATCTTGAAATCTGTTTAACAATTTTAGCCATTTCAATTCTGCCAGATACACCAGTGATACACTGCACTGAAAACAAGGCACATTCCTTTCAAGTAGAAAGTGAGTAAAGGGTCATGCCCTTGCTTTCATTTGATGTATTACTGATTCTTCTGAAACTTACCAAAAGAGAGCATGCAGACTCTAATTGGTTGTGGGAACCTGCTTTATAAAAATTCAGCTAACACTTTTGACTAAAACATTATTTCAAAGGTGACTGTCAAGTTATTTCAACAAAAATGCACACTCTCTTTTCAATAATTCTAATTACTGCAATCTGTCAAAAAATATGTTATATTACCAAAAAGAGATTAACAAGGACCATTAGGAGAGCCAGAGCTTTGGCACTGTTTACACTGGAAGAGCTCTTTCAACTCCCTCCCTCTCTACTAACTTGTCTCTTTCCCAAATAAGAATCCTCTATATGCAAAGATCTCTGCTTCCACAATTGCAGCAGTTGTTACTTGGCTTTTTTTTCCTTCTGGGTATTTATAGAGCTGTGATGTTCCATTTTGCAAAGGTGCCCACCTCCCTTGAGATGAACTTCTCCGGGCTGATAATTCTTTAATGTTTCAGAATTTTTAAAAATATATTGGAAATGAGAATTATCTGAAAAATAATCCCATACTGAGGGTTGTCTACTTTCATTTGTGAATGGATTAATAACCATAGTTATGAAAGTTAAAAAATATATATTTGTCTTTAAATTATTCAGGTCTAGAAAATCCCACCTATCTATTACAGTTGTTCTTTAGTCACTAAATCATGTCCACCTCTTTTGCAACCCCATGGACCAACCCTGCCAGGCTCCTCTGTCCATGGAATTTCCCAGGCAAGAATACTGGAGTGGAGGCAAGAATACTGGCGTGGGTTGCCATTTCCTCCTCCAGGGGATCTTCCCAACCCAGGGATTGAACCCGAGTCTCCTGCATCACAAGTGGGTTCTTTACTGCTGAGCCACTTGGGAAGCCCACCTGCAACAATAACTCTGGGGAAATAGTCTCAGGAATTCTAATTATCAACATATGTAATATTTGAAGCATACATTTCAACATAATTAATAGGTACAGAAATAAAAAATGTAATACAATGTGGTTGGTGAAACAAAAATGTTCAGTTTCACAAATCTGAACTTTGAGACCCTAGAAATAGACTGAGAAAGGTTTTACAATGTTCTTTCAGTGAGGTTCTCTATAAGGCAGGATTCTCCTAGTTGTTCATGTCAGAAACCCAACTCAAACTAACATCTTTCAGAAGATCAATCGTGTCTAATAAGATCATTCTAAAACTCTGGTTATGATTTCAAGAAAATATGCCTTTTTCTCAGCTGTCCTCACCAATGGTAGATAAATTAATTAAGTTGGTGCCCTTTTCTAATATTCACTGTGGTGAAACAGAAATGAAATCATTTTACCTCAGTGTATGTTAGTGTTGCTGTAAAACTGCATCTCCCACCGCACTGCAATTCATGTTATAATATTGAAGAGATGGTTTACATCCCAAACTCTATGCTTTGCATGATCCAAATGGATGATTGGGAATTAGGCCAAATTCTCCCTTAATTGATTTAATTTATTAAATCTTTTATTTTTGCAGATAAGTTAAAAGCCAATATTGAAAAGCGTGCTACAATTAAATTGCTAAGAGCCAAGCAAACAAGTATAAAGACTAGAATTTGACAATGCACCCGGAAATAGTTTCAGGTGTTAATTTCATCTCCATGTCTAAAATATATTCTAGCATTGCAGAGAGAGCCACTGATGAGGAAGGTGACGGAGTAACGGGGGTGACAGGCAACACCCCTCACAGGAATTGCTGTCTTAAGCCAGAAAAGCAGCGAAAGCTGTCTCACAGGAGCAGATCTCCCAAAGACCAGGGTCCAGGGCAACTGGCCAAATCTTCCTGACAAACCTCAGCTGTTACCTAATTACCCTCATTCATCTTTGCTTTAAAAAGCTAGGGAATTCCCTCAGTTCCCAGCTCCAACGCAGCAGGAGAGAGACCTGGCCCATGGTGTAGATGGGTTTGGTTAACAGCGTGTTTCAGATGCAGAGGACCCTGGGGGTCTGCAAGGAACTGAACCTGGTTTGGTTTGAGCTGCTGTCACCAACACCAACTTGTCACATGGTCTGAAATTTCTCTCAATATTCCCTCAGGTTCAGACACTGATCCAAGGAACTGTCTGCCTCAATGCAACTATGTACCTTGTGAAAAAGGGTCGTTGCCTCTGAAACATGGACTAAGGTATTTGATTAGGGTATTTGAACTGGCTGACAGTCAAGAGAGAGAAAAAGATGAGAGAATGAGACACAGGACAGGCAAGTTTTAATGAAGAGACTACAGAAAGGCACACACTGGGGCTTCCCTGGTGGTCCAGTGGTTAAGATTCTGCACTTGCATTGCAAGGGGGGCAGGCTCCATCCCTGGTCAGGGAACTAGGATCCCTCAGGCCTAATGGCTAAATCCCTCGGACCATGGCTAAATAAGTAAGTAAGCAAACCTTTCAGAAAAAAACATGTATTGGTATATACGGCAATGAAAATGAATAAACTGTGACTTCCCAGAACATGGCTGAACTGACAAAATGAAAATGTTAAAAAAAAAAAAAAGAAAGGCACACATGAAAGGCAAGATCAAGATTAGCAGGGTCTTCAGAGAGACAGAGCCAGTATTATTTATATATTATACATAGGTTATTAATACACATATAACATGAAAGTGAAAGTGACAGTCACTCAGTCATGTCTGACTCTTTGCAACCCCCTGGACTATAGGCCGCTAGGCTCCTCTGTCCACGGAATTTTCCAGGCAAGAATACTGGAGTGGGAAACCATTTCCTACTTCAAGGGATCTTCTCCACTTAGGGATGGAACCTGGGTCTCCTGTATTGCAGCCAGATTCTTTACCATCTGAGCTGCTAGAGAACCCTGTACCTACATCATATATGTATATGGATATAGATATATCTTTACACACACATCAACCAATATTCTACTCAGATATATATATGTGTGTACATAAATGTACACATATACAGAGACAGAGAGTTGTATATACTTAGATATACATACAAGAGGGCTTCCCTGGTGGCTCAGCAGTAAAGAATCTGCCTGCAATGCAGGAGATACAGGAGACGTGGATTCAACCCCTGAGTCAGGAAGATTCCCTGGAGGAGGGCATGGCAACCCACTCCAGTATTCTTGCCAGGAAAATTCCATAGACAGAGGAGCCTGGTGGGCTACGGTCCATGGGGTCCCAAAAAGTCAGACACAACTGAAGTGACTAAGCACATACACATGCATACAAAAATAATTATTATAAGGAATTGCTCACATGATTATGGCAGTTGAGAAGCCTCATGATCTGCCATCTGCAAGCTGAAGACCCAGAAGAGCTGGTGATGCAGTTCAGTTTGAGTCCAAAGGCCTGAAAACAAAGGGCTGATGGTTCCAGTCCAAGCATGGGAGAAGACTGATGTCTCAGCTCAAAGAGTTGGATGGAGAGTGAATTCTCCACCTGCCATCTTTTTGTTCTATTCAAGGCCCTCGATAGATTGGATGAAACCCACCTACATTAGGGAGGGCAATCTGCTTTACTCAATCTATAGCTTCAAATCCCATTCAGAAACATCTGTACAGACACAACCAGAAAAAAATGTTTAGCCAAAATATATGAACACCCTGTGATCCACTCAAATTGATACATAAAATTAACCATCATAGGCAGGCTGCAATAGAAAGGGATAACCGGGAAAAAGCAACTGAGATACTGGGTACCTGGAAATGCAGGAATCCAAGAAAAAGATTAGGAAGCAGGAATCACATCCTTTGTTCCCTTCACAGTGATCTGGGATTTAACCTTGAGCAACCACTTTGGGGTATTCAGTGTAAGAGGAGGTAAGAAATAAGAGTGAGTCCCCTCTGAGTACAGATGCATATTTTCAAGCCCACAAAAACAGTCAGTAACCAGTGAAACGCATTCTGTGAAAGGGAGAATGTCAGGGAAAGCACACATCAGCTGGTGAGCTAACATGTTTTACTTACAAGTTAATGTCCTGGAGGGCCTTCCCAGGTGGCGCTAGTGGTGAAGAATCCATCTGCCAATGCAAGAGATGCAGGAGACACAGGTTCCATCTCTGGGTAAGGAAGATCCCCTGGAGTAGGAAGTGGCAACCGCTCCAGAATTCTTGCCTGGAAAATCCCATGGACAGACGAGCCTGGCAGGCTACAGTCCATGTGGCTGCAAACAGTTGGCCATGACTGAGCAACACACAATGTCCTGGAGCTCCACAAACCTCAGTCCATTTTCCCCCAAAAACGGATTTAATAGACTTTTAGATTTGCTTTGAGGATTAGCAGAATGACTAGTGAATAATAAATAATCAATGAATGTGAGCTGTATTAATAGCTGCTATAATCACACACACAAACACACACACACACAATGGCCAAAGTGTGGACCTTGGCCAAGGTCAGCATCTCACGCTCAAAGAGTGCGATAACATATTTGACAAAGATCAACTCTTTGTTTTGTTGACAAACATTCTGATCAGCTACTTGGCCATGGGGACAGAAATCTGATGCAATGATTCTTAGCCAGCTTTGTGCAAAGTGCCAATATTAGTTAAGCCAGTAGTTACTCAATAATGTAGGAATTAGCCTGGTCTGTACTTAAAACTCATATGTCTAAATATAACTGAAAACTGTCTACAGGGACCTATGGGTTATTTCCTTCCACAAGCTTGCTGGATTTTTGGTACCAATAGTAGCATGGAGTCCTACAGGGCACTGAAGAAAGGGTTTGTGAGCATCTTGTGGATTCCTCTGACAAGATTCTATAACCATATACAAATGGTTTAGATATTATTTCACATTAATCATGCTTTTCATACTAACTTCACACAGATTCAGTCAGATGAATTGGTTTTCCAGCATCTTTGGGAAGAGCAATTCTCAACATCTGGAACCCAGATATGATCTGGAGCCCAATCTTACCTGGTAGGCACCCTCCAGGGCATCCCAGGACACAATGAATCAGAGTTTCTGTAAATGGAGCCCAGGAATCTTTATGTTTAACAAACTCCCTAGATAACTCTTGTTCAGACTGAAATTTAGAAAAACACTGGGTATAAGATATAAGGTGGTACGGCTAATGTTAGAGTTAACATTCTCATATCACAACTTTTCACCTTCAAACTCTGTGGTTGACATGCTATCAAAATCCAGTCCCTTTCTTTGCCTTACATAAGAAAAATTTAGTTAATAGCATCATTCAAAAAATTAAACTCTTTTCTGTGGCTTCAGGTCAGCATTCTGGATTCAATTTAGCTGTAGATAATTGAAGAGCAGAAACACAGAGGGGGAACGTTCAGTTGTGTAAAGGCTCTGATTTGTGACCACAGGTAACTTCTCTGCATGTTTCTGCTATCTCAGGGGTAGTTCTCAGACATGAGCTGTTCCTCACCTTCCCCACCGGAGAAGGCAATAGCACCCCACTCCAGTACTCTTGCCTGGAAAATCCCAGGGACAGAAGAGCCTGGTGGGCTGCTGTCTATGGGGTCGCACAGAGTCGGACACGACTGAAGCGACTTAGCAGAGGCAGCAGCAGTCACCTTCCCCGCAGTATACCCTCCCAATATACCCACGCTCTGTACTGCGTTGCACACGTGTCTTGCACACCTGGTGTCCTGCACTTGTCACTTCTCAGTTGGGGAAGTGCTAGGATTTCCTTCATTGGGTAACTGCACACTTTCAGTGGACAACAGTCAATTTTTGTGATTCTTTTTCTCTGTGATGTTTGCTCTGACCGTATTTACTGAAATGCAGTTTTACCTTTATTGAACTTAAAGGAAAAAACGGAACTTAACATTTTGTATTTTTTTCACTTCACTTTTCTTATAATAATCATTTTTATTACTTTTCTAAATACATAGCTGTGTAACATATTTAAAAAACACTTCTTCACCTAAGACAGTTTGCAAGACACTACCCCGTATCACATCTTGTCAACAACTTTAGACAAAACACAGTTCTAATTTACCATGTTCTCACTTGCTAACTGGGAGGGGATTGTATCTCTGTGGGATCTTCCTGACTCTTTTGCTTTCATCTGAGGGCTTCCCTGATGGCTCAGCAAGTAAAGAATTTGCCTGTAATGCAGGAGACACAGGAGACCCAAGTTCGATCCCTGCCTCAAGAAGATCCCCTGAAAAGGAGCCTAAGGCTACAATTCAAAGGGTCCCAAAGAATTGGACACAACTGAGCGACTAAGCACAGACAGCCATGATTCTTCTAAGAAATTCATTCATCCATCCACTCATCAATCAAATAGATATTTATTAATAGGTCCAAAGTCTATCTAAACACTAGAACCCAGGGGTAAGACAGAAATGAATTCCATTCTTGTGAAGGTAACTGTTTAGCAAGGAAGCTGAATTGTACACAAATGTACCATTGGTACACAATGGTATACAAATGATTCTCTAGGTCTATAATTCTCTGTGAATACGGTTACATTTCATTTTCCTACAGGTAGATTATTTATTTTGTCAATTATCCATGACAAACTTTTACATCTAACTGACTTTTTGCTGCCTCTCCTCAGAGCTCTTCCCCATCTCTCCCACTGTGAGACTGTGTGGGTTGAGAGAATAAAGAACACTTTAATAATAGCCCAATCAAAATGTAATTAAGAAAGGTAATTGGCACCAAAAATATCACATACTACATATCAAAGATAAATTCTAGATAATTCTTGCTGTCTCCTATTTTGAATTACCACTTCTCTTCCCCACTGAAATTTAAATATTTATATCAATATACTGAAGTATGCATTTCTTTCTGAACTTTCCTGTATGTGCCTTATTATAATAGACATCACATTTTATTATTATAATCATTTGTATACCATTTAGCTTCCTTGCTAAACATTTACCTTCACAAGAATGGGATTCATTTCTGTCTTACCCCTGGGTTCTAGTGTTTAGATAGACTTTGGACATATTAATAAATATCTATTTGATTGATGAGTGGATGGATGAATGAATTTCTTAGAAGAAGAAACATGGATTGGTCTTTCATTTTTTTATAGTCTTCTGAGTATTTCTGGTCCATTACCTTCCTTTTGATCCATAATCTCTGAGCACAAATTATATAGTTTGAATAGAATCTAAGATATCATATGTCTGTTGAGGGAACCATAATTACAAGATATCTCAGTTCTTTCTCAGCTTTTTGTAAAGTGCCAAATGCCCAACATAAGTGTCATCTGTTACATATATTTCTGGTAAATTATCAGCCTCTCTCATTTGTTTTGGATTACCCATCATAAATTTTGCTTTCACGTTTTTATCGATGATCATATCACATCTCTGTTGCTTGCACTGCATAAGCACGGTTTGGGAATTTTTTTTTTTTTAATGTATTTAGCCAGCAGGAGTTTAAATAGCAAAGTGTTTAAGAAATTATTTTTCTTCTCCAGAGAAAGTGTAGACAAAGCAAGTTGAAAGAGAGACCCAATTAAATAAACTTCTGTCTCTGGACACAAAATCCCAAGGTCTGCATGCCTCACACATAATACTAACAAGGCCTGCTTTTCTGGATTTACACTGCTTAGAGTAAGTAAGGAATGACATCACGATATGCATTACTCTCAGTGCTTTCAAAATGCACTGAGATGCTGAAAGTTTCCAAATGGCTTCTTTGTACGCTGTTAGGGACCATCTGGCTAGCTGGAGATAAACAAGTTTCAACATATGGGCCCTAACACATACACAGCACTGCTTCACTAGTGCAGAAAATTAACAAAAGGTCACTCTCTTGATATGACAAACTCATGCTAAAGAAGCAGCACCATGTAGCGGAGGGCCTGCCCAAGTTACACACAGGAGACCTTAATTCCGGGTCCTTTCTGCCCACTCACTGCATGTGGCACTTGATCACAAGTCTCCTGGAATTCCTCACCTGAAAGTAAAAGAGTACCAAGTCAACACTGTCTTTACTCCTTCCCTTCCCTTAGGTCCTTCCCTTTCTCTTTTTTTATTTCTTCCTCCCTATGAAGGAATATTTATTAGTATTTTATTTAAAGTTCTCAGCAAAAAGGTCTTTAATCTCCTTCTTTAGGTTTCTTCCTAGTTTCTGAAGTGATTTTAAACAGGATTGTTTTTTTTTAATTTCTCTGATATTTCATTGCTGCTGCTGCTGCTGCTAAGTTGCTTCTGTCCTGTCTGACTCTGTGCGACCCCATAGATGGCAGCCCATCAGGCTCTCCCGTCCCCGGGATTCTCCAGGCAAGAACACTGGAGTGGGTTGCCATTTCCTTCTCCAATGCATGAAAGTGAAAAGTGAAAGTGAAGTCGCTCAGTTATGTCCAACTCTTCGCCACCCCATGGACTGCAGCCTACCAGGCTCCTCCGTCTATGGGATTTTCCAGACTACTGGAGTGGGGTGCCATCGCCTTCATTATTACTATATAAAAGAACAACAGATTTCTCTATATTATTCTTCTATCCCACCACCTTGCTGAATTCATTTATTTCTCATGGTTTTTGTCTGGAGTCTTTAGTGTTTTCTGTATAGATTATCTTATCATCTGCACACAATGACAATTTTACCTCTTCCCTTCCAATTTGGATACCTTTTCTTTTTTTTGTCTGATTACTGTCACTAGGACTTCCAATACTTCGGTGAATAGAAGTGGTGAGAATGGGCATCCTTGTCTTGTTCCAGGTTTTAGCAGGAAGGCTTTCAGCTTTTCACAGTTGAGTATTACATTGCTCGTGAGTTTATCATTAATAGCTTTTGTTATGTTGAGACGTGTTCCCTCTATACCCACATTGGTGAGAGTTTTTGTCATGAATAGATGTTGCTGCTGTTGCTGCTAAGTCGCTTCAGTCCTGTCCGACTCTGTGCAACCCCATAGATGGCAGCCCACCAGGCTCCCCC
>NW_011494744.1:3813514-3831603 GCF_000754665.1 Bison bison bison | reverse complement strand
AGGCTCCCCCATCCCTGGGATTCTCCAGGCAAGAACACTGGAGTGGGTTGCCATTTCCTTCTCCAAGGCATGAAAGTGAAAAGTGAAAGTGAAGTCACTCAGTTGTGTCTGACTCTTAGCGACCCCATGGACTGCAGCCTACCAGGCTCCTCTGTCCATGGGATTTTCCAGGCAGGAGTACTGGAGTGGGGTGCCATTGCCTTCTCCGGAATAGATGTTAAATTTTATCAAATGTTTTTTGCATGCCTACTGAGATGATCATGTGCTTCCATCTTGTCTTTTGTTGATGGGATGTATCACACTGATTTATTTGTGTAGGCTGAACCATTTTTGCAACCCCTGGAATGAATCCAACTTGATTATGGTGTACGATCCTTTTTCTGTATTGTTGGATTCAATATGCTAAAATTTTGTTGAGGATTTTTACATCTAAATTCACCAAACCTATTGGCCTGTAATTTTCTTTTTTGTATTGTCTGTATGGTTTTGGTATCAGGGTGATGGTGGCTTTTAGAATGACTTTGGAAGTGTTTCCTCCACTCCAATCTTTTGAGATAGTTTGAGGATTAAGTGTTAAGTTCTTCCATTGAAAAGGAAACACTAATAAAGGAAATTGAAGATGATTCAAACAAATGGAAAGATATCCCATTCTCTTGGATTGGAAAAAGTAATATTGTTAAAATGACCATACTATGCAAAGCAATCCGTCACTCTAATGTGATCCCTATCAAGTCACCCAAGACACTTTTCACAAAACTAGAACAAATAATCCTAAAATTTATTCAGAATCACAAAGACTCAGAATTGCCAAAGCATTCTGTGGGGGGATGGAGGGAAGTTAGCGGCATAACCCTCCTAGATGTCAGACAATTCTACAAAATTATAGTAATCAAAACAGGGTGGTATTGGGGCTTCCCTGGTGGCTCAGTGGTAAAGACTCTGCCTGCCAATGCATAAAACACAGGTTCAGTCTCTGATCTGCGAGGATCCCACATGCCACAGAACAACTAAGCCCATGTGCCACAACTATTGAGCCTGTGCTCTAGAATCTGCGAGTGGCAACTACTGAGTCCATGTGCCGAAAGTACTGAAGCCATGTGTTCTGCAGCCTGTGCTTCAGAACAAACGAAGCCATCGCAATAAGAAGCCCGTGTACAACTAGAGAGAAGCCCCCATTCACGGAAACTAGAGAAAAGCCCACATGGCAATGAAGACCCTGCACAGCCAAAACAAAAAAAGTGTGGTACTGGCACTAAAAACTTAGAGATCAATGGAACAGAACAGAGAGCCCATAAACAAACTCATGGGGTTTGTAGGTGGTGCTATGGTAAAGAATCCGCTTGCCAATGCAGGAAATGCAAGACGCCGGTTGGATCCCTGGGTCAGGAAGATCCCCCAGAGGAGGAATCACAACCCCCTCCAGTGGAATTTCCTTGCCTGGAAAATTCCATAGACAGAGGAGCCTGGCTGGCTACAGTCCATGGGACCACAGTCAGACATGACTAAATGACTGAGCATACACTCACAAAGAAATCCATATACCCCTGGCCAATTAATCTTAGAGGCAAGAATATACAATGGAGAAAAGATTGTCTTTTCAGCAAGTAGTTTGGGAAAGCTGGACAGCTGCATGTAAATCAATGAAGTTAGAACACACCTTCACACCATGCACAAAATAATACATGACACCATAAAATTCCTAAAAGAGAACATAGGGAAAACATTCTTGTATATAAATCAATGCAATATTTTCTTAGTCTCTCAAGGCAAAATAAATAAAAACAAAAGTAAACAAATAGGGCCTAATCACACTTGAAAGCTTTTGCAAAGCAAAGGAAACCATCAACGAAAAGAAAAAAACAACCTACAGAGTGGGAGAAAATATTTGCAAATGATGCAAACTGACAAGGGGTTAATTTCCAAAACATACTAACAACTTAAACAATTTAATTTAAAACAAAGAAACAACCCAATCAAAAAATAGGCAGCAAACCTAAACATATTTCTCCAAAAAAGATATGCAGATGACCATGACATAAAAGCACATGAGAAGATGCTGTGTGTGTGTGTATGTTAGTCGCTCAGTTATGTCTGGCTCTTTGCAACCCCATCAACTGTAGCCCTCCAGGTGCCTCTGTCCATGGAATTTCCCAGGCAAGAATACTGGAATGGGTAGCTATTCCCTTCTCCAAGGGATCTTTCCAACCTAGGGATTGAACCCAAGTCTCTTGCATTGCAGACAGATTCTTCACCACCTGAGCCACCAGGAAAACCCAGAGAAGATGCAAAACATTGCTAATTATTAGAGAAATGCAAATCAAAACCACAATGAGGTATCATCTCACACCAGTCAGAATGGCCATCATCAAAAAGTGTACAAATAATAAATGCTAGAGAGAGTATAGAGAAAAGGGAGTTCCTACACTGTTGGTGGGAATGTAAATTGGTACAGCCTCTGTGGAGAACAGTATGGAGATTCCTTAAAGAACTTAAAAAAGATCGATTATATGACCCAGCAATAAGGATACACAAACCCAATGTTCATTGCAGTGCTGTTTATAATAGCTAAAGCATGGAACTTGCATCCATCAACAGATTAATGGATAAAGATTTGACACACAAACACACACACATACACACACACACATTAGCTTGGTGCAAAAGTAACTGGTTGTACATTGTTGAACTTTGCTGTTTGATATTGGAATACATTCTTAAATAAATGTCATTATGTTATACATTATTTTCATGAGCATTTCTCATTTTATGTTTTTTTGCTAATGAGTAATTACTTGCTGTTCATTTTATATTTATCTTACACGGTGGCTCAGAGGTTAAAGCATCTGCCTCCAATGTGGGAGACCCAGGTTCGATCCCTGGGTCGGGAAGATCCCCTGGAGAAGGAAATGGCAACCCACTCCAGTATTCTTGCCTGGAGAATCTCATGGACGGAAGAGCCTGGTAGGCTACAGTCCACAGGGTCGCAAAGAGTTGGACACGACTGAGAGACTTCACTTTCACTTTCACTATAGAAATGACATTAGACAAAAAGCCAATTCGAGTGATTTTTTAATTTCAGTTCAAAACGGGTCGTAAAAGAGCAGAGACAACTTGCAGCATCAACAATGCATTTGGCCCAGGAATTGCTAATGAATGACAGTGCAGTGGTAGTTTAAGAAGTTTTGTAAAGGAGACAAGAGCCTTGGAGATGTGGAGCATAGTGGTCAGCCATCAGAAGCTGACAAAGGCCAACTGAGAGCAATCATCAAAGCTGATCCTCCTACAACTACACGAGAAGTTGCCAGAAAACTCAACATCGACCATTCTACGGTCATTCAGCATTTGAAGCAAATTGGAAAGGTGACAAAGCTCGATTAAGCAGGTGCCTCATGAGATGACAGGGAATTTAAAAAATTGTTGTTTTGAAATATCATCTTCTTTTATTCTATGCAACAACAATGAGCCATTTCTCAATGGGATTGTGACATGCAACAAAAAGTTGATTTTATATGACAACCAGCCATGACCAGCTCAGTGGTAAGACTGAGAAGAAGCTCCCAAGCGCTTCCCAAAGTCAAACTTGCACCAAAAAATAGGTCATGGTCACTGTTTGGTTGTCTGCTGCTGGTCTTATCCACTACACCTTTCTGAATCCCAGCAAAACCATTTCATCTGAGAAGTATGCTCAGCAAATCGATGAGATGCACTGAAAACCGCAAAGCCTGCAGCCAGCATTGGTCAACAGAAAGGGCTCAGTTCTTCTCCACAACAATGCCCGATTGCACATCACACAACCAACGCTTCAAAAGCTGAAAGAACTGGGCTACAAAGTTTTGCCTCATCTGCCATACTCACCTGACCTCTCACCCACCAACTACAACTCCTTCAAGTATCTCACAACTGTTTGCAGGGAAAATGTGTCCACAACCCGCAGGAGGCAGAAAATGCTTTCCAAGAGTTCATCAAATCCTGAGGCATGGATTTTTACATTACAGGAATAAACAAACTTCTTTCTCATCAGCAAAAATATGTTGATTGTAGTGGTTCCTGTTTTGATTAATAAAGAGGTGCCTGAGCCTAGTTATAATGATTTAAAATTCATGGTCTGAAACTGCAATAACTTCTGTACCAACCTAATACACACACACTACATTATCACTCAGCCATAGAAAGAATTTGCAGTAACCTGGGTGAACTGAGAGAGTATCATACCAAGTGAAATAAATCAAAGAAAGACAAATTTTATATGATACCACTTACATGTTAATCTAAGAAATATTACAAATGAATCCATTTCTAAAACAAACAGACTCAGACACAGAAAAGAAACTACGGTTATCAAAAGGGAAAGGGATGGGGGAGATGAATAAATTAGAGGAGTATGAGATAAACAGATAAACACCACTATATATAAGATAAATAACCAACAACAATTTACTATATATTATAAGGAATGATATTTAATATCTTATATAATAAGTTATAATGGAAATAAGTTGAAAATATATATATAACTGAATCACATTATTGTAAACGTGAAACTAACATAAAATTATAAATCAACTATACTTCAATTTAAAAAAAGAAATATTTTTTGCCTTCTATACAAGTTCCAAGCATGGTGCTTGGTGCTGGGAATATTGGTTAAAAAAAAAAAAAAAAAAGACGCGGTTCATGCCCTTGAAGAATTACTAAACAATGAGAAAACATACATAAAATCAATAATTGAGAACAGAAAGAAAAAATTCCAGGCAGAGGAGGAAAACATGTGTGAAGATACTCAGATAGGGAGGAGCATGGACTGTTTTTAAAAATTCAATAGATTCGTAAACATTTCTATCCATTGAATGAGAACTCCCAGGACAACTGAAACGCTAAAAGGAAAATTCTCATCATCCCCAGATGCCATTCAGACATTATTATATTTGTTGTTATTGTTGTTTAGTCACTAAGTCACGTCAGACTCTCTTGTGACCCCATGGTCTGTAGCCCGCTGTAGCTCTCTGTAGTTGGCTGTCCATGAAATTCTTCAGGCAAGAATACCAGCGTGGGTTGCCATTTCCTTTTCCAGAGGATGTTCCCAACCAGGGGTCAAACCTGCGTCTCCGGCAGAGACTGAACGTGCGTCTGTTACACTGGTAGGCAGACTCTTTACCACTGAGCCACCAGGAAAAACTATTATTACCGCAATGCATAAACTGTTTGAAAAATTGCCTGAATTTTCTATTTGTCTTGCTGAGGTAATGTCTATAATCGATGAATCTAATAAAATTACATGAAAATATGATCATCAGAAGCATTTACAGGCATCTCAGGCACGTGACACCACGGTAAATGCTTTAAGAATTTATGAAACAGTTTCCAGAAAACCTAGGTTCTATGAGTGCCCCCTGTTTAATATTTACAAAATAAAATCAAACACTAAGGCAACAGTCACTAAGTTACTTCTTACAAGTAGGCCACTTCTCAAGTTATCATTTCCCAATATTCGGTCTTACCAGAAAATAACTGATACCCTAGAGTCAGAAGAGAGATTTGTTATAACAGTCATGGTTGCTGAATCGTCCAAAAATACATATAAAATGTTTAAGTGATTTTCCCAATTCTTAGTTAAAAGCTGTACCTTTGGTACAAATTACATCATAGATGAAATAGTATAAATTGTTTGACATTTTTTCTCATTCTCTCCCAGCTTCTACTTTTTCTTTTCCTTTGGCTGCTAGGCATGGAGAGTACAGTATCCAGTGACAAGCCACTGTAACTAGGATGAGGCAGAGAGTGCAAGTCAGGCAGGATAAAGAACCAATTTTAATAACTAAGGTCCTAATAAAAAAAATTAAACACCTATGAAAACCTGAATCAATCCAGTTAACCATAAGGCCCTGACTTAAACTACAGGAAAGAAACACGTCGCTCCTTAAAAATCTCTATTGTGCTTACTATACAACACGGTGACAAGCTGAGAAAAGTCTGCCTTCTGATGTAAATTCCTCAAAAGTAAGGACTTGTTTTACCACCCTGGTTCCCTCAATGTCCCCAGTGCTGAATGCAGCGGGAGCCTAACAAATGCTTATTAATCAAATCAAGGAATGAACGGTCACTATTTTTAAAAAGTTACAAAAAGGATGCAATTAAGTACAGAACTACCTTAGCTACCTGTTAGGATTGCAGCAAATACATAAAGTCTGCCATTGTGTTAGTCTACATAGAGTGACATTTGTAACATCAGACCATCAATTAAAAGTCATTATTTAAGTTGCTTTATTACAGCTACAAATAAACTTTATTTGATGTAATGTAATAAAACATTTTCAAATTTAACAACATTTACCTGACCAGGACGAATCAGTTAAATTATGGATATAAGTATATACAGTTACTTCAGCAAATCCGCGGTTCAGGAATTGGTACAAGCTTTATCAGAAAGGACAGTGCCCACCTCCCCTTTCAAAGAGGCAGACCCTTCCTTGTGTGTGATAAGAAGCGAAGTCAGTGAAAGTTGGAAGAAATCTGCCATCCATGCTGGAATTCCACATTATCCTGTGAGAAAACAGCTACACATATTGCAGGAAAATAATATTCTCTTTCCATTCTCTCTTGTCAAATGAAGGTTTGCATTCATTTCGTCCCCTTAGAGGTACTCTTCTCTGATCTACTTTCTGTCTCCCTAACTCATAATATTACATAGAACCATTAAAAAAAATCCCAGGTACAAAGGGAACTTTTCCATGTCCTGACCTGCCCTGAATATCTACCACTTTGGGAAGGACAGGGGACGAGAACAGAATTGACCAGGCACACATGTGATTTCAGATACAGAGAACACAAATACCAACCCTCTAGAAGGAACAGAATGGTACTACAGAGGCTTCCCAGCACCGCCCCACGTGACCGCCGGGGCACACATACACCGCTGCTCAATGAGAATTAGCACAAGGACGCTCCATCTCCAAAAGCATCACGGCCTTGCATGGAAACCCCACTGTTACCATCCTTTCTCCCCCAAACCTCAGAGTTAGCAGCCAGCCCGCAGGCCCACAGCACCGAGGTGTAAAGGACAGTCACAAGTTCTGTGCCAACCATCATGTTCATGTCCAGGGCAGGGAGGCAGCTCTCGCTCTCCATCCAGGGAAAACTCCTCACAGGAGGAATGCCCCTCCCTTCTCAGGAGCCCCCAGAAGAAGAGTGAGCGTGATTTAAAAAAAAAAAAAGCTTTATTCAGGTTTTAAGATTCTCTCCATCCTGAGCTCTGTTCCTGAGTTACTCCAGAACGAGAAGCGAGTTAACAAAGAAAGGAGGCTGGTGGGGACATCACAGGGACCCTGCAAAAAAGCCAAACTGTTTGACAGAAGCTTTGAACAGACACTGCTCTGGGAGATCATTTGTAGTGGCTGATGACAGGGTTCTGTTTTCTAATGTGGACATGCAGTGTATTCATCACTAGGCTTACTACAGTGGGCTGAGGAAAACACCCTCTGTCCCACAGCAAAATACATCTGTCTCATGAATGATTCCTGAATATTCACCACAAGGCCTAGACTCAACAGCCTGAGAAGTGTGCACAGGAACTTCTTCACTTGCACAGACTTGAACAGAAGCAAAGCACCAGAAACTGTGTTCTTTCTGGAACTCAGTTCTGTGTGTGCGCTTACAGCTGAGCCGATCAGGCCATTTTCACGTGCACACAATAGCACGGATCCACAGAAAACAAGGAGAGGTCACCATCCCTCTCACGATACACTCTGAACAGTGGATATACTTTGCTGGTCATGTCTTAGCCATCCCAAGAAAGGACAGACGCCGCATTCCATTCCGAAGTCTCAGCAAATGATTGCGTTCTGTTTCCACCTCTGTCTTGCCTTGTTTATTTCATCTCCATTATTCTGCTTTTGATCATGAATCATGACTTTTTTTTCTACAGTAGTCAGAGTTTTGTCTACAGAGAGAGAGAGAGGGAGAGAGAAAGAGGACGCAAGAAAATGATTTAGCAGAACTGTCATTGTGAGTTGTTTTGTGGTGGGTGGATTTAATTCTTACAGCATTTGATAATTTGAATTATTTGTGGTTTCTAAGGGGATATGAGCATCTAAGGGGGAAGAAAAAGTGCTATGACTTTTGTCGTACATTTCATAACATCTACAAGTTGCAGAGGCCTTAATATATTTGCAAATCAGCTCCAGATAACCCATTTAGGAGTTCACTTTTATAATACAGCCCCAAATGGCTCTATTCTCAATAATCCTTTCAAAATACTACTGCACTTGCTGTACCCGAAAAGAATAATGGTAACTGCAATGGGAAGTGTCCTCCCCTTCAAACTTAGAAGGATGCATTACAGTAAACCCTGTGTGTAGAGGCCGAGAAGCCCCTCCTTCCTAGCTTCCTTCCTCCCAGGTTGACAGAAATGGCGTGAGTCAGGAGAAGTCTTGGCCAACAGCTGAAGAAAAGTCCCTTTCTCCTTAGTGCAGAGCCAAATCCCTCTAGATAAACGCCTCTAACTCAGTACCTTCACAAGACGTCTCAACTTACCAAACTACATCTCCGTGCTTGAGAGCTGGGTCTAAGAGGGTTCGGGGCCTCTGCCTCCCCGTCCCATTGAAAGTGCCTCCTCACCTGGCTGTCAAGACTTGATGAGTGAGTCTCCCTGGTGACAGGATCAGTTTCTCCGTAAGACACCAACTCAATTTGTTCCTCACCCCCACCACGGTGCCTGAGGGGAAGCACCGTGCTCCGGCTTTGACCCCCGGCTCCAGGCTGCTGGGTAGCTAGGAAAAGGCACTGAGAAGAGGCTGTGTCCCCTCCAGGGCTCCACACTTACTCTTGTCCCAGGGCCTCTGCCTCCTCCCCATAGAGGAGACTGCAGTTCCCCTGAGGCTCACAGCGGCTCATGAGCTTTACTGAATGCCACCAGGCTCCAGCACCATCTCTGAAGCTCCGCTTTCCTCACAACCTACCTGTTAGTTTCCAAATGTCCAGACATCCTTGGTCTCTTTCGTAGTCTGAATGCCCACCTTCCTCGGGCAGGCCTCATCACTTTTACGTTGGTCTCCTACCCATTTCCCTTCTCCTACTGTGAACTCCTATTTATCCAGTAGATCTTTTCTCACTCCGGCTCAAAAACCTTCATTTCTCTCCCTGCCCACGTTGCCCATATGCCCTCCAAGTTGACCCCAATCTACCCAGCTTCCAGGTCCTACTGAAGACACAGCCAAGGGTCTTACTGTGTCTCTGTCCACTTCTAAGTCCCTCTGTCCATACTGTCCCCTCTTCTCGGAGTAGCCCCCAACCCACCTCCACCCCTGCCATCCCTTAATCCTACTCTTTATTCAAGACCCACCCCAAAGATCACCTCCTTCATGATGATATTCCCTTCATCATGGATACTTTCTTCCTAAGACATCCCCCTGAGGCTTATTTTTCTTGTAGACATGTTTATACTACTTGATTTTATCTCGTGCTGTGTGTATTTACTGTCTACTAAGAAAACAAACAAAAATATTAGAAAGAAGCAAGTGAGGTCAATTGCCTGCCTTTCTTACTTTAAAGAGATGCTGCAAAGTTAAAATGTAGGCAAGTACAAAGCGGGAAGTGAACAAGTTATTATTAGTACTAATTGATGATTTAATAAAAATAAAGAGCTGAATTCCAGCTAGTCAATGATGAGGAAAATACTACTCAGGGGAAAGAAAATTAATGAAACAACCAACTTTTTGTTTGGCTTTGTCTTTAAGATAACATCCTACCACAGACATCCAGGGTTTCAAGAGCCGTGATGTATCTTCCCAATTTTCAACAGGACCCATTTCATCTTATTTTTTTATAATCACTCCTAAGTGATTCAAATCACTCCTAAGTGATTCCTTGCCCATAAAGACAAGGCAGATTCACTCTGAATTCCTAAGCTTCAGTACTCACCATTCAGCATTCAGGACAAGAACTCAAGATGACTCTGCTATAACTGCAATGGTTAGGGACTGTAAGAGTCTCTTTGCTAGGAAGAAGGGAGAAGGGAAGGCAGAGCTACTTGAAAATAATATCATGAAATTTTTTTACACGGAAGTATTTTAGAAATTGCTGTTCAATATTGTTCACAGTAATGGTGTTGAAGAACAAAAGTCATCCAAATGTGACACTTAAAAGCCATTTCGCTTTTTGGCAATTCAAAGCAAATCCATAAATAAAGTCATCAAATTAAAAAAAAAAAAGTCCCTGCTTCTATCACATTATCACATTTGGTTTTATATTATCAGTATTTGAATACTTGTGAAAAGGTGACAAAGACTGTAATTTAGGGTAGTACATTATAATTACCAGTGAAGTATTTATAGCCTTTTCCCTCTATTCACTCCCTAGCCAAGGAAGACTCCCGAGTGCCTGCCAGACTCCTGAGCCTCTCGTTATGCAGATCAAAAAAATGGGGAAATATTTGGAAGTAGCAATACACAGGCTAGTAGATTGTTTATACAGGAAAGGAGGAAAACTATTATATAGGAGGAAAAAAGAAAGCCAAGAAGATGGAGTAGATTGTTTATACAGGAAAGGAGGAAAACTATTATATAGGAGGAAAAAAGAAAGCCAAGAAGATGGAGTTGGGGCAAAAGTAAAAGAGACTAGAACCTAAGCAGCCAGGGGAGGGGGGGTGGTGGAAAGAGGGCTGGAGAGATTGGAAGGAGCAGCCCAGAGTCTCTAGGTTGGCCAAGAAATGTGTGTGCTAGAAAGACAGGGAGGGGGAACAAAGGCTTGTAAGATTTGCTGTGAGCTATGGACTGGATGCCAGATCATTATTCCAGAGACTCGAGTAGAGTTAGAGTTGATTTGGGTTCTCCAGCTGGTGTTTACTTGAATGCGGCTGTGCAGAGCATGGACCATAGGGAGAGTTCTGGTCACTAGTCATTTACTAGCCACCACTCCCACCACGTCTACAGCCACCCCGCCCACTGGCTCTGTGAGCTTCCAGAGGCAAGGACTGTCGCTCATTTGTCCTTCTATCACTGCCATGCCTGGTGCCATGCCTTGTACACAACAGGCTCTCAAATATTTCTGGAGAAAACAAGCCAATGAAGAGATGCCTCAATTCCAACCTCTACCTTCTAATTCATTCCACATGATACCACCAAATCAGTCTCATGGTTTTGGTGACTCCGTTTTCCTTACTTGCAGAGATTTGGCCAATGGCTTCCTTCTGCCCACAGGAGGATTTCTGAACCTTAGCATTATGGACATTTTGGGCTGGGTAATTATTTGCTGTGGGGGC
The DNA here is from genome assembly GCF_000754665.1 of Bison bison bison. Classification (NCBI taxonomy): domain Eukaryota; kingdom Metazoa; phylum Chordata; class Mammalia; order Artiodactyla; family Bovidae; genus Bison; species Bison bison. The sequence continues at coordinate 3,820,349 of NW_011494744.1, read as the reverse complement.
TGCCTGAGTAAGATAGGATGTTTAGCAGCATCCTCAGCCTCTACCCACCAGATGCTAGGAGGTCTTCCCCTTCCCTATCTGAGACAACCAGAAACATCTTCAGACATTGTCAAATGTCCCTGGAGTGCAAATTAACCCTGGTTGAGAACCATTTGCCTACACAAAAAAATCCCTAAAATTTCTGGGGCTAGAATGGAAGATCCTTCATAATTTAATTTATTTGATCTTTCCATTATGATCTCTAAATCTCCCCTACAACAATGCTTCAGTCAGCCTGTCCCTTGCATAAAGTCTCACACTGACACCTCTATAAGAAATGTCCCCTTCATGAGGAATGTCATCTCTAGTCTCCTGTAGACATAAATGCTTTGACCCTGATAGTCATACTTGAGCCCATATCCTTTAGGAAGTATTCCCTGGTCAGAGGTAAGGAAATCACTGAGTTATTTTCCTCTCCTTTGAATCTTATAGCTTTTCCTGTCTCCAACTTTCCTTGTGTTCTCAACACAAAAAGAGTAAATGAGCTTGTGTGTGTGTTTACATATAGTCTGTACGATAGAAATACATGCGCTATGGCAAGAAAGACATCGTATGTTTTCTGTATCCTCCTCAATGCTTGACACAGTTATAAACAAGAATTCAAAAATGAGTCCTCCCACATTGGAAGGGAAAAGAAAACTGCCTGCCATAGAATTTTTTAAGTAGCAGCTATTCCAACTAATTAGAAATCTCCTAGAGTTAATGAATACTTAGGTCCATCATCCCAAATAATTTTAACATTCCATAATTCTAAATAAAATCAATAATTAAACATTTAAACAGAAAGAGATATAATGAGGACACAATCATTTTCTGAGACCAGGGGAGACCAAACTATGACTTGTAGGCCAAACCCAAATTGCCACCTGTTTTTGCAAATAAAGTTTTATTTGTATACCACCATATTCATTTGGTTACTTGTGTCTAGGACTTGTTGCTCACTACAAAGACAGAAATAAGTATTTTCAGTGGAGACCATATGGCTAGAAAAACTTAAAATATTCACCATCTGGCCCTTCAAAGTGAAAGTTTGCTGATCCTTGTCTTAGATTAACAGGAAAACTAATACCTAAGACTCCACACTAGCTAAAGATGCAAAGGCAAATACCTTTTGATGTTATGTTAGCTGATTTAAATACTTTTATAAAAGTCATAGCAGCATGGAAGTTAAAAATACATTTGAACACAGATGTCCTGCACTCAAATGCAGCTCCCCATGTACACTTTGAAAAATTATTTGACCTCCCCAACAGAATGAAGATAAAGGAAACCAACCTCCCAGAAGGCTTTAAGAATTTAAATGCCATAACTCACATGGAGTGCTTAGAAGAATATCTGAGAGTGAATCATCAATAAATGTGGGTAACTATTATTTTAAACTGAAAAACCTATTTGTATGATGTTTGAAAAATTAGCATTTTTTTGAATTATGTGTGGATTATTAGCTAAAGTAATCGATAAAATTATCCCCGAGTTCTTTGACTGTGTAGAAGGAAAACTAACACAGTGGTGTTTTCTAGTTCAGCACCTCAGCGGTTCTTTCCTAGTTTCTACACTGGCTGCTTAACTGGACCCCCTGCCATCAGTCTTTTTATTTTATCTGCCCTTCCCACTGCTGCCAGAGAGACTTTCTTCAAACACACCTTTCAGCATGTTACTCCTGGGAACTGAAACCAACACGCTTTCCAGCTCCTGCGCTGAACAATTCTGGAGCCAGGCAAAAGAACCCAGTACTTGTTACAGGAAAGAGTTGCTTCTAAAACATAAGACTGCACACCAACTGAACCAGCTTACTCCTCAAGACTGACAGTTTGCTCATTAAAAGTGGTTTCAAGGTCCTCACTCAGCTGTACCCACCAATCCAAAGTTATCACAAATAAACTCTGCCCAGTCCTCACTTCTCTGCCCTAGCACTACCCAGCCCAAGCTCCCAAACTCTATCAATAACATTTGTTATGTCCTCATCAGAGAAATGACCAAGACTCCGTCAAGGAGGTGTCCTCTTAAACTGCAGTAAGTCTAATAAACTTAACTTACTCCTATTAATGGGTTTTTCTAAACATCTTCTTAGTGAACTAATGGTTAAAACCCCTAGCTCAAAACATCCACAAGCTCATTGCTACTATAGACTGAAGTCATCTGACAAGTAGTGCTACCCATGTGTTAAGAGCACATGCATTGGGCTGATTCATACCATACCTACCACTCGGACTATGTAATCTTAGGCTGCTAGTTTATGTCCCAAGCCTGTTATTCCTCTGAAAACTGGGGGTGCCAGAAGCAACTAGTTTACAGGTAGAATGATAAACACCCTGATAGCATCTGGTAGGTACTCAACAATTGTTAAAAATTATTACTTGGATTATCTATTACGTGTCAGGCACAAGATTCTACAAACAGAAATTTGGCTAAGACATGGCTCTTTCCCTGAAGGAATTTAGAACTTGGTCCTGGTGGATAAGCACTAGAGGTTGATTCAGTAAGAATCTTATAAACCTGGAAAGATCCTTGGGAATATAGGTCGCTCATTGCATATATTCTGAAACCAAAAGACTGTATTCTTTTATAATGAAATTTTATTTATTTTTTGATGCAACATGGGGAATTTCCCCAACCAGGAATCAAACCTGTGTCCCCTCCAACAGAAGTTCAGAGTCTTAACCACTGGACCATCAGGGAAGTCCTTGTATTCTTTCAAAAAAGAAAATCTAACTTTTTATTATGAACAAGTTCTTATATACAAAACAGGGTATAGAATAGAAGTAAAAATAAATACCTGTGAAGCTATTTCACAGCTCAAGAATTAGCATATCTGTAGTCTTACAACTTTGAGTTCCTAGGACAGGAAATGATGATCTCTGGTTTCCCTTATCCATATTAGGGAGATGTTTCTGCCTCCTTCATCCTGGTGATGAGTTAGAGAACAAGCTGAGTTCCTTGAGGTTTTCAGAGTCGTCTGGTGTGTATCCTAGTTGGGAGCTCTGGAGTCTACCATAACCCATGAGGGTACTTTGGGACCCTGTTCCCCTGAGATAGCTGAGAGCACAGAGGTCTCCTTGGCCACCTTGATTACACATAAAAGCAGTCTAGTATATGGACAGCATCTGGAGGTAAGATTCACATGATGTGGGATCTAGACCCAGAGGTACCACTAATCACTGCATGATAGCTCACTCGCCATGACCCAGTTATGTCTTCTGTCAAAGGAAGGGACTGGCCACAATGACTGGGAGGGTCCTTCTCAGCTACAGTGGTCCAGGGTTCTCTGGCCAATTCCAAAGAACAAGGTTCAGTGAAGAGGGACACCTCTTGTCTCACATTCAACACTGATCTATTCTCTAACCAGCACCTTCTATTTCTTCAATCTAGTTTATTTCCCCTCAGTTTTCAAATATGAAAATGTCTCCTCTACCTCAAATTTAAAACAAGATCTTCATTGGACCTGATGACTTTGCTATGCTGTCTCCTTCCTTCTTTACAATACCAAATTAATCCACGTGTGTGTTATATTTCCTTACCACCATTGGCTCTTTGCGGTCCTTTTCCAGATTCCAACGTCCTATTGTAATTGCTTCTTAAAAAGTCACTAATTGCTTCCTAGACAAACTCAACAACTCTCTATCAGTTCCCAACTCCTAAAGCTGGGTCGCACTTTCTGAAAACTCTATCTATCAAGACTTTGCCCCACCCTGGCATTCCCCTACACTAACCACTCCCTACTGCCTCAGACTACTTCTTTTCTCTTTACCAGATGTAAGAGTAATAGCAACTAAAATGATATTGTTACAAGAATTAGAGCTATAAGGACCTAAGGTGAATGTTATTTTCAGAGAAAGGAGGAAAAACATCACCTTCCTTGTCAGCCATGGCATCAATTGCGATTCATCAGCAAATCAGTCTCTTCTTCCAATCCAACTGAATACCTATCTTTGGCTTTTGGAACTCTATGGGGTGGAAGACTACAGTATTCTGGACTCAAATCTGATACACTTGGGAGAAAATAAGCTTGCTACTGGTTCTGGAAGCTTTCTGCCATGTGCTTCAGAAAGGAGGTCCATGAAAGGGTTGGGGGGATAGAAGGGAACAGTGATAAATGACCTTACAGCACAAGCTCAGGTCTCTCGGGCCTCTCGGCGAGCTTCAGGGCCTCATGCATGCCTGCGGCCGAGAGTTTCCGGTTGATATTCCGGTACTGGCATTGGAGCAGGCTGCGGTAGGTGGTCCTCAGGTCCCGGTTGAAGAAGGCATATATAAAGGGGTTAATGAGAGAGTTTGCATAGCCCAGCCACAGACATGTCCTCTCCACCCACAGTGGGATGCAGCTGCAGGCGATGCCGCAGATGAAGGGCCTGGCGGTCGAGAGGAGGAAAAACGGCAGCCAGCACATGGTGAAGGCCCCGACGATGATGCCCAGCGTGGTGGCTGCTTTCTGCTCCCTCTTAAAGATGGAGATGTTTTTCCTTTCGTGTTTGAGAAGTCTCGAAAGGTTTGCACACTCCTCTACCTCCTTCTGGAGCTTCACCATGCCGTTGAGGGAGATGACGCTGTCGGGCTCCTCCGGCCGGGGGAAGCCAGGGAACTTGTGCTTGGCGGCGCTCTTCCTGGCGGCTTTGTAAATCTGGTAGTACATGAAAAGCATGACGGACATGGGGATATAAAACGCCACTGCGGTGGAGTAAATCGTGTAGCCGAAGTCCTGGCTGATCAAGCACACCTTGCCATCGTTGACGTTCTGAGCCCAGCCAAAGAGCGGCGGTAAAGTGATGGAGGCGGACAGAAGCCAGACGGAGAGGATCATCTTGGCCATGCACTTCCCGTTCTGCCTCACAGGGTACGTCAGCGGCCTCGTGATACCAAGGTACCTGGGAGAGAAGTGGGAAGAGAACACATGACTGCCATGATCACAGCTGATCGACTGGGGAGTACCACTAGGCTATGAACCCAGGAGCTCCCTTCCTTACAGTCCCTTCTAGGCAGGCATCTGTCTTCCCATTTCACAGAAAGGTAAACTAAGGCTCTGAGAGGCTGTGTATTTTATTCCAGGTCACACAGCCAGCCAAAGGCACTGCCAGCAGTCAGTCTGAGCCCTCTGCCTGTAATGCTGGGCCATGCTCTTTTTATACCTTGCAGCCTCTCACAGTCTGTGTGGTCAAGGACCAAAGACTCAACATCTGCCTTCGCCCCATGACTGCTGCCACTGAAATCAGTCAGGAACAAAATGTCAAGCCTGGTGGGATGTTGCGATACACTCTCACAGGCTAGCCAAGGTCTACCACACTCAGAGATTATTCACCCACTGATCTCCACTGTCTGAATTCAGACCAGCTCTGAATTCATTTTCACTTCCCCTTTGCACTGAAATGAAAGCACTTCTCTAAGATCACAGAGATCTGTGAGATATTTAGGAAATCCTAGGGTTTGGGAATGGAAAGTAGCAAGTGATCATTTTTTTTTTATCCCCAGAAAAATTCTCACACAAGAGTAATGTCCTAGGAGCAATCATTAGAAAATAAAAACAGCCTGCCTTGTCTTTCCAGTTCTAAGGAGGATCACAAGGAAAAGCGTAATTCTGAAAAATATGAGACAAACCCAACATTTCCTCTGTGCTTAGTTCTATAGAGAATAAATATTTCTGTGTGTCTGTTATCAAGGATTTATAATGCAAGAGAGACTAAGCAAACAGGGAAAACATAGTCAGCAAGATGTTCTGCCAAATGCTTGGTAGCTTTCAGCTTTCCAAACCTGTTTTCTTCTCTATATTTAATGGTCTTAGCTTCTATTTGAGAAGGGATTCAAAGAGCACTTGATAAGCCAAGATAGGTAAAGTCTGGCCATTCTGTTGGTTTTTTCATATATATATATATATATGACATATTCTTGAAACATCAAAAGGAAAGGTACAGAGAATGACCAACTTACCAACATGTTATTTCTTGAAAGTCTGTCACTTGACGGGTTGGAGTTTAAAAAATAATCGTTTTTGTGCTAGAAATACCCTCACACATTATGCTTGAATTATCTCACAAAAGTCACTTTCATAATAAAAATTAGCATCAATGCAACACTTGCAATAACGTAAAATTGAACTATAGTAACAAAAAAAAAAGCAGCAGCAGCCAGATTTGCTTATTCAGTGACAATATTCATTCATTCATCCCTTTAACAAATATCAACAGAGTTCCTTCTATATGCCAGGTGCCATTTTAAACGCTGGAAATATGAAACCAATGAAAGAGACACAAACCTTGAATGCAGGCACATGGGGAAATCCTGCAGGGGTGAACGGGACTACTGAGCTTGTGGTCATGGTAAAGTGACCCCTGACCCCTCCCCCCAAGCATGCAGGTGTCAGTGGGACCAATTCTTCATCCTCACTCCTGCCTTCCTTTGTCCACAATAAAGCTAGCCCATGAGCACAATCTCTAGGGTTTTCAGCTGTAACTAGGATTGTGTTTTGCCTCCCAGATAGAATGAAGGATGAGAAGGAAAGGGGTTTTCCTGAGAACTCAACAGTGAGAGCTGAAAAGGGAGGGAAAAGAGAAAGGAGGAGGAAAGGAGGAAGATCAAGAGTAGGTTAGTGTGAAGTAGCTTTGGCCTGGAGAAGGCACTGGCAACCCACTCCAGTACTCTTGCCTGGAAAATCCCATGGACGGAGGAGCCTGGTGGGCTGCAGTCCACGGGGTCACTGAGAGTCGGACACGACTGAGCGAATTCCCTTTCACTTTTCACTTTCATGCATTGGAGAAGGAAATGGCAACCCACTCCAGTGTATGAAAGTGAAAAGTGAAAGTGAAGT
>NW_011494744.1:3779818-3813414 GCF_000754665.1 Bison bison bison | reverse complement strand
GGTACATAAGGAAACCCCTGAAGCAAGATGTTAGAACTGACGAGAAGCTTAAAATCAAGCTCATCTGTGCCCTATGGCTGAATGCAGAGGTTCCACTAAAAAATAAAACCTCTCTCTGTCTTTGCTTTGGTTCAGGGGCTCTCTCCAAGTTTTTCCTGCTAAAACTCTCTTGCAGACCTCTCTTTTTGGACCTAGTTTTTGCCCTCTACCAACTCCTGTGGATGGAGCCTGGGCTCTTTCCAAGATTCCCTAGGCAGCCTTTGCTAGGACTTGGACTTTGATCATCTCCCTCTGACTGTAGCCACAGGCATAAAATGCCAACCAAGCCTGGAACTGGCTTCCAGGATTATTGTATCAACCCAGGCTGCAGGTCCAATGAGAGAGATTAGTTCATATAGTTTCTTACATGGCCACCAGATGGCACTGTCAGACCATCTTACTGGGGGTCGGGATGGTGGGTAGTTGGAGCAGTAAGTGCTGGAAGGAGGAAGGAGGATTACTCATGACAAGATGAGAAATTATACTGTATTTGTGGGGTCATATAAAATATTAGCAAGCCTGGAACTCACAACCTGGTGAACTCTAATTCTTGAGGAAGTCGGTTCAGTTTTCCCTTCCATCCTTCACATTTTCATTACTTAAAAAGGAACTTATACCTTAAGGCTTAATTAAATTTAGCTTCTCTCTTACGTTAAGTAATATCAAATCCACAAAGATTAATCCTGAGAGGTTAATTAATTGAGTATCAAAGGACACATCAGAATATTAAATAATCTTATAATAACAACATACTTACTCATTCTAATATATTTAGTCTGACTTATATTACATTTCAGTGATGAGGACTCAGTCCTTCCTGGATATACAAATTATATTCCATAAACTTGCCTATTTTAGGCCCTATTCTATAATCACCTCAAGTAATGTTCTACAATAAGGGAATTATATTTTCTTCTTTAGTCTCCTAGGTACCATCTAAGACTTCTGAAAGCTAAAACCAACCAAAAGATGATTAGGAAAAAATATGAGTGCTCATTAAAGTGCCTGGAAATAAAATAAATAAACAAAAGTCAATAGCTTTCTAAAAAAGGATTAACAGATAATTTCATGGAAGAAAATAATTTCATTCACATCAAAAAATTAAAATATCTATATAAATCTTTTTAAATGATCAGGGCCTATATAAAAGAAAACATGAAATGCTACTGATAGACCTAAGAGAATCCCTGAATCCATAAGAAAAAAAATTATAAAAAAATCCAGTACTATAAAAGTGCCACTTTCAATTAATGTAAAAATATCATAGAAGTCTAGTTGAAAATCCTAGCAATTCTTTCGTTAGCTTGACCAAATGATTCAAGTTCATCAAGTAAATATACAAAAGTAGACAAAATCCAAAAACAATGAAAAATAAAGGCATATTTATAAAAAATAGCATAAATCCACAGACATAAAAACTGAATAATAACTATTCAGAAATAAATAGACCAATAGAACAAGATAGATCCCAGAAGTATATTCAAAAGTATAAGAGAATTTAATATCAGAAAGTAAGTAATTTTAAATCAGAGTATAAGATTAGATATTCATGAAGTCTGACAACTGGCTAGCAATTGAGGTAAAAAATAAATCTGAATTATCTTTCTTCTTATTCAAAAATAAATCCCAGATGGATGAAAGATTATCATGTAAAAAAATTAAACCCTAAGACTGCTACAAGGAAATACAGATATTTCTGCAATCCTGCCAGAGGTCATTATTAACCTTTGGATACAAAAGCTTGATATTATAAAATGATATATAAGCTTGAAACTATTGATAAATTTTTGACAAAAATTTGACACGAAAATACAAATAAATAAGAAACATTTTATTTAATTCAAAAATCACTATGCACAGAATTAAAAGTCAAATGAGAGACTTGCAGTCCAAAGAACAATATATCAATATTCACAGATCTCTTACAGGTCAGTAAGAAAAATACAACCATCCCGATAAAAATAGTGAAGCAATAAAACACAAAAGAAATAATATTCTATAAGCACTCGGAAATATGTATGACTTCATTAATAATTAAAGATATGCAAATTTTAAAATAATGTTAGAATTTGGAATCACTTGTCAACTTTTAAGAAACACAAAACCCAATATTGGGAAAATGTAAAAAACAAGTGTGCTATCTTTTTGCCAGTGGGAGTTTCAACTGAGATAAAAGTTGGGGAGGGCAGTTTGGTAATTAATATACATCAGCATTTGTCTTTTAGCTCCGCAATCAAGACTTCTAGGAATCTGACTTACAAATATAATTGTACAGGTGCAAAATGGTTACTGTGCAAGGATATTCACTAAACATATAAGAAAGAGAGGAGGAAAAAGATGCAATCTAAACATCTATCGATAGATATTTTTTTGTGTGTAGGTACAGACACACAAAATGTGTAGGTATATATATCATGTTACCATTAAAAATGATGAGATACATATCTATTTATTGATATTAAAAAGCCCAACAAGAAGTGGATAGGAAATGATGATTAGCTCTAAAAGACAAGTAGTAGAATATCATATGTTGTATTAACCTGTTTATATAAATCTAGGTGTTTTCATGAGTGTGTGTGCATGTGTATGTACTGAGATGTCTAGAAAAATATCTACCAAGATAGTAACAAGAATTTTAACTGAGTTTTGGAGATTTAAAAATTTTTTCTCTTTGTTTTTCATGCTTAAGTTTTAACTTTACATAATTTTTTTTAAGTCATTTTAATTCTAAGAACAAAATAAAAGATCTAAGAGGATTCTGTGATTCCTAAGTCACATAAGTGATTTTGGCAGCAGAGATAATCTGGTTTAAAAGTCTGACAATTAAATCTTAGATAGTTTCATTTGATTCACTTTCAAAAGTGTTTTATTACATTCGTAAGTTCATACAAAGAACACAGAACTTACTGGCATCTGAAATCCTATAATTACTATATAAAGTAATACTGGTATTCAGGAAAGTGTTTGTCCAAATTATAAACTGATCCTCCACAATCTTGTATAATACAAATCTTACCATCGGTGGGGAGGGGGGGCAGTCTAGATTGATTCTAAATATTCCCTTATATGCGTGGCTAACATTTGTCAAACTAACATTTTATGCTCACTGTTAATTAGAAAGCGGGGTGCTTATAAAGCCTTCAGAATCTTATTTTTAAATGCATACAAATGTGAAAGTACAGTAAATCTCAAAGACAAAGGCAGCAAAGTATTATATAATTGAAAAATGTATGCAATTCACATTAGGGATTCCGTTAAAATGGGGTTTAGAGAAAAAGAGGATTAGAGAATTATTATATACATGGAGAGGGATTAGAATGCAAATTAACTCTGCTGCCTGTCTTCCATTCAAACTGTATAGAAATTATAGATAATGGCTCTTTAATTAAATGGCTTCTCCTGAGTTTTGTTAATATAGAATAATCATTTATGGGGTAAGGAAACTGGGTAGAATTACTCTGAAATACATTGGGTTTTTTTTTTGGAATGTTAGGCTTTAAAAAGGTCTGTACATTTAGAAGACCTCTTCTGTGAGACCTCCTTCCTTACAGTAAGTGAAATTCATGGCAATCTCCAGCCTACATCAGTGGTTCCCCAAATTATCAGATTATCAGAATCACCAAGAAGCTGTTGAAACACAGACTCCCAGGCTACCACCCAAAGACTCCCTTTCAAGGTCTGGAGACCCTGGGCACTTTATTTGGGACTGATGTTTCTAGTTCTTTATCCCATGTACTTTTAGAGTCATTGTCCCTCATTCAGTCACAAAGACTTTACATGTACGGTATGAAGGGCTTTATTGTTACTTTATATATCTCATCTTAATCGTGTGCTTCCAGTCAGGTCTAACAAAACCATCATGAATCACATTTCCAGTGTCTCAGCCATTAGTTCTATCTTTCAGAACTGTGCTAAATGAAAATAAGATAAGCATGGTTTTTATGTCTTGATAAAGTTGTAGATTTTTTTTAATGTGTAATACACAGCAGAGTTTTGTAAAATCTTTCTGACATGAATTAAAAATAACTATTTTTTTACAATAAGAAATACATTTTCCACCATCACTCAGTACAAATATATATACTGAGTTGGCCAAAAAGTTCATTTGAATTTTTTTCTTAAGGTTTTTGAAAAAACATGAAAGAACTTTTGGGCCAACCCAATATTTATTTATGCAAATTTAAAACTGATGCATGCACATGTACGTACATCTATGAAGGTATATAGATACAGATGCATATATTTACATATATGAAATTCAAACAAAAGTTTTACTAAACCATACTTACCATTACAACTTGCAAATCACTCTCTTCTACTGTATGCTATCCAACTTCAGATTTTTTATATCTGGTCTTAATGAACTAAATTGATTTCAAGACCCAATAATGAAGCATGTCCCGAGGTTTGAAAACTGTGTTAGTTGCTCAGTCGTGTCCGACTCTTTTGCAACTCCATGAACTATATAGCCTGCCAGGCTCCTCTGTCCATGGAATTTTCCGGGCAAGAATACTGGAGTGGATTGCCATTCCCTTCTCCAGAAGTTTGCAAATTACTGACCTCCAATAAACATATGGAAAGGTGTTAAATATTATGAGTCGTGAGGGAAATGCAAAGTACAAGCACACTGAGATACACCAGCATGTATCAGAACAGTTAGAATTAAAAATAATGATGATGATGACAATAAGAATAATAAATTATGATGCCAAGTGTTTTGTGAAGATAAAGAACAACTCTGATTGTCATGCATTGCTGGTGGGAATGTAAACAGATGTAGTTACTTCGGGAAACCATTTCTTAACATCTTCTAAAGCTGAAATAAATATATGTATATATATATACATATATATATATATACATTTCTTTCTCTATGACCAGCATTCTTCTAAGTATACAATGAACACGCATCAAAATATGCATATAAGAATGTTCAAAGCAGTAGTAATGGTAATAAGCCCAAATAAAACCAACCCATTCTGCATGAATAAAAAAGTACAGTTCTACAACAGGAGAAGGGGTACATAAACTGTGGTACATTTACACAGTGAATTCTATAAAACAACAAGAATGAACCAACTGCTGTATCAACATGGATGATTCTCACAAACATAACTGAACTAAAGAAGCCAAACTCGAAAGAGAACACAAGGTTCAAAAATAGCCAAGACGAATCTATGGTGACAGGGGCCAGAAGTGTCACTGCCTTGAGGGGAGAGGACATGCTCTGGAGATGTTCTGTTTCTTTACATTCCTACCAGCAGTGCAAGAGGGTTTCCTTTTCTCCACATCCTCTCCAGCATTTATTGTCTGCAGACTTTTTGATGATGGCCATTCTGACCTGTGTGAAGTGATATCTCATTGTAGTTTTGATTTGCATTTCCCTAATAATGAGCGATGTTGAGCATCTTTTCATGTGTTTGTTAGCCATCTGGATGTCTTCTTTGCAGAAGTGTCTGTTTAGGTCTTTTCCCCACTTTTTGATTGGGTTGTTTGTTCCTCTGGTATTGATTTGTATGAGTTACTTGTATATTTTGGAAATTAATCTTTTGTCAGTTGTTTCATTTGCTATTACTTTCTCCCACTCTGAAGGTTGTCTTTTCACCTTGTCTATAGTTTCCTTTGCTTTCCTTTGCAAGAGCTTTTAAGTTTAATTAGGTCCCACTTATTTATTTTTGCTTTTATTTCCATTACTCTAGGAGGTGGGTCAGAGAGGATCTTGCTTTGATTCATGTCATCAAATGTTCTGCCTGTGTTTTCCTCTATGAATTTTGTAATTTCTGGCCTTACATTTAGGTCTTTAATCCATTTTGAGTTTATCTTTGTGTATGGTGTTAGGAAGTGTTCTAACTTCATTCTTTTACATGTAGCTGTTCATTTTTCCCAGCACCACTTATTGAAGAGGCTATCTTTGCCCCACTGTATATTCTTGCCTCCTTTGTCAAAAATAGGGTATCCATGGGTACATGGGTTTATTTCTGGGCTCTCTATCTTATTCCATTGGTCTATATTTCTGTTTTTGCGCCAGTACCATAATATCTTGATGACTGTAGCTTGGTAGTATATTTTATCTGTATGTGTGCATAGATCCGTTCATTTTTAGCCACTCTTTTTTACATTCTTTTCCCACATGGGTCATTACAGAATATTGAGTAGAGTTCCCTATGCTATATGGTAGGTCCTTCTAAGTTATCTATTTTATCACCCTGATACCAAAACCAGATAAAGACATCACAGAAAAAGAAAATTACAGGCCAATATCACTTACAAACATGGGGACAAAATTCCTCAACAAAACACTAGCAAACTAGGTACTTCCTGGTGGTGAAGAATCCATCTGCCAACGCAGGGGACACAGGTTCCATCCCTGGTCCAGGAACTAAGATCCCACATGTTGTTGCAGTTGCTTAGCCACTAAATTGTGTCTGACTCTTTTGCAACCCAATGGACTACAGCCTGCCAGGCTTCTCTGTCCATGGGATTTCCCAGGCAAGAATATTGGAGTGTTTTTGTTTTTTTTTCGGCACCACCAAGAACACTGGTGCCATTTACTTCTTCAGAGGTCTTGCTGATCCAGTGACTGAATCCACATCTCTTGCATTGGCAGGCAGTTACCACTGAGCACCAGGAAAGCCCCAAGATCCTACATGTTTTGGGGCAACTAAGCCCATGTGCCATAACTACTGAGCCAGACAGCCCTAGAGCCCACAGTTCCCAACAAGAGAAGCCGCTGCAATGAGAAGACCGTGCACCACAGCTAGAGAGTAGCCCCCACTCACCACAGCTAGAGAAAGTCCGTGAAGAGCACACGCACTGCCAAGAAAACTCAGCACAGCCAAAAATCAATAAACATTTTTTAAAAAAATACTAGCAAACCAGATCCAACAATACATTAAAAGGATCATATACCATGATCAAGAAGGATAAAACTATCTTTAAAACGGGGTTCTACTATACTTTTAAACCATTTTCATCAGTGTGTCCAAGCTGTAATTATAGTTAAAACCAGTAAACAATCTAAATTCCCCATTCTGACCTTAGCATTGAAGAAAAATGTGAGCGGACAAGCAGGGACAAAAAAGCGACAAAATTCAAAAAATTTGGAAACCGTAACAAAAGCTTTTTCTTCTTTGAAAAAGTAAATTATAAAACAAGATACAAGTTTCCCTTTAAGGAGAGAATCAGACAATTAAAGCAAATCACTTAAAAGTACTTTTAAAATATTCATATATTGTTGCTACATAATTAATTACCACAATTCAGTAATTTAACACCAATTCTGCAGTTCTCACAGTTCTGTACGTCAAAAGTCTGGACACAGTTCAACTGGGTTGTCTACTCATGGTTTCATCAGGCTGAAGTCAAGATGTTACCTGGGGCTGAGGTGTCATATGCAGCTCAGAGTACTCTTTCAAACACATGTGGCTGTTGGTAGAATTCATTTCCCAGTAGCTGTAGAACTCACAGAGGTTGCCACCTTCAAGCATACCAGGATAGCACTGGCTGCAGGTCTCAACCTGTTTGATCTTTAGACCCACTTTGAAAAGGGCTCACCTGATTAGATCAGGCCCCTAACATTCAAGGGGAAGGAATAAACAGGGCATGCACACTGGGACCATCTTAGAACTCTGCCTACACAAATACTTGGTCATAACAGAAGCTAAAGATACAGAAAATATCCTACCACAGGAGTTCAACAAAGACCTATTTCCTACCTACTCAAGTTGAGACAAGCCTTCCAGTGAGACTAATTTTGTCTGTAGTCTATCATAAGGCAGTGCTTTTCTACTGAATTTTTCTGTCATTCAGTGCAAACATATAAATTATCTTATTGTCAACTCATTTATTTAGCCATCTGTTATGTAAAACTCTCTATGTCATCTACTAAAAACTATCAAAGGAAATTTTTAAACAATTACAGAAAGTCATGAAAATGAACAATACGGGAGATCAATAGTGATCCTTACATTATGCCTACTGCTAATCACTACAGTTGTATCTGAACTTTATTATATGATCAGTTCAGTTCAGTTGCTCAGTCGTGTCTGACTCTTTGCGACCCCATGAATCGCAGCACGCCAGGCCTCCCGGTCCATCACCAACTCCCGAAGTTCACTCAAACTCATGTGCATCCAGTCGGTGATGCCATCTAGCTATCTCATCCTCTGTTGTCCCCTTCTCCTTCTGTCCCCAATCCCTCCCAGCATCAGGGCCTTTTCCAATGAGTCAGCTCTTCACATGAGGTGGCCAAAGTACTGGAGTTTCAGCTTTAGCATCATTCCTTCCAAAGAAATCCCAGGGTTGATCTCCTTCAGAATGGACTGGTTGGATCTCCTTACAGTCCAAGGGACTCTCAAGAGTCTTCTCCAACACCACAGTTCAAAAGCATCATGCTTCAGAGCTCAGCTTTCTTTCTAGTCCAACTCTCACATCCATACATGACCACTGGAAAAACCAAAGCCTTGACTAGACGAACCTTTGTTGACAAAGTAATGTCTCTGCTTTTTAATATGCTGTCTTAAGGGGCTTCTAATCCCACCTCACACCAAGAAGCAGTACTGAAGAAAGAAGGTAAGTGAATAAAATCCTTAAAATTATGTCTGTGCATACTGCATGCTAAGTTGCTTCAGTTGTATCCAACTCTCTGTGACCCCAAGGACTGCAGCCCACCAGACTCCTCTGTCCACAGGATTCTTCAGGCAAGAGTACTGGAGTGGGTTGCTGTGCCCTCCTCCAGGGGACCTTCCCAACCCAGGGATCAAACCAGTGTCTCTATGTCTCCTGCATTGGCAGGCGGGTTCTTTACCACTAGTGCCATCTGAGAAGCCCAAAACTCTAACTGTGCTGTACTTAGTCATGTCCAACTCTTTGCGACCCCATGCACCGTAGCCTGCCAGGCTCCTCTGTTCATGGGGATTCTCCAAGCAAGACTGTTGGTGTAGGTTTCCTTGCCTTCGTCCAGGGGATCTTCCCAACCCAGGAATCGAACCCAGGTCTCCTGTACTGCAGGCAGATTCTTTACCATCTGAGCCATCAGGGAAACCCAAGAATATTGGAGTGGGTAGCCCATCCCTTCTCTAGAGGATCTTCCTGACCTAGGAATCAAACTGGAGTCTCCTTGCATTGCAGGTGGATTCTTTACCAGTTGAGCTACCAGGAAAGCCCAAAATTCTGACTAGTACCCTCCTCTTCGGAGACAAGCAAATTGGGGTGATAAGAAACTAGTGTTAAAAGAAAAAGTGATGAAAAACTATCATGTACCAATTGTACACAATTTCAGCAAAGATTAGAGGGGCCACCATAATTTGCTCTCTTTTAGGACACTGGGATGAACTGGAACACACCAAGGTTTGGAAGGGGTAACCCTTAGCTAACTGGAAAGTGCTCAGGTCCCGGACATGGATGAGAAGTCAGAATAAAGAACAGTCCTCTATTAAAGGCCACACGTGACTGCAGCGAGGTCCACTCCCTTCGCTTCCCCCAACTCTACACCTTTTTCAGGCTACAGAGAAGTCGATACAGTAAATGGTGGCCTAAAGGATAAAATTAACTGAAATCAAATAGGAACGAATATCAAGAAGAGTTCAACCACATTGTGTCAGAAGAAACATTAAGTTTTAAGTAACCCATGAATGAGCAAGATGGGGAAAAAAAAAAAAACACTACAGAAACTATATAAACATGTGACAAAAATAACCCCAGTGGAAGAAGCAACTGAATAGGCCCAAGACTGTTGAAAATCAAAGTTCAAAAAGAAAACACAACTCTCAGAATATAAGCCGTTTTCCTACAAATACTTTTCACTGTGAAAGACCTTAACAAGTATATGTTATCACTAAAGCAGAGGCTCAAAGATGAGATTTTAAAACAGAACACAACACAAAAAGGGACCATAAGGTAAGGAAATAAACTGAGGTCAAAACACCACCCCTGTAGATCCAATAGGTTAATTAGAAGCAACTGGGGATAGAGTAGGATAGGTGGGGAACACGTGTACACCCGTGGCGGATTCATGTTGATGTATGGCAAAACTAATATAATATTGTAAAGTAATTAGCCTCCAATTAAAATAAATATTTATATTTAAAAAAAAAACCACCACTGTAGACCTAATAGATAAATTAGAAGCAACTGGGAATAGAATAGGCAGGCTTGAAAAGCTAATCAATGGCATGAAATAAAGGCTTGAGGTAATAATAATAATAAAACACAGGGGGAAATTTTTATTCAAGCAATTAAAGAGACGATAACTAACATACAAAGCGAATATAGCATAAAGATTACTTATGCTCCCAAAGAAAAGAACACAACAAATGTGAACAACAAAATGTAAACAGAGGTGCAATATGTACAAAGTATACAAAGATACAGGATATTTTCCTTAATGCAAGAGCTGAATGTTATGATCTAAGCGACACATAAAATAGTTGGAAGAAATGACAATTATTATCAAGAAGACCTATCCAAGTAAAGTCACTAAACTTCGAAACATAGGAAGATGTATGCAGGCATCTGAAGTGAAAAAAGAAACTGAAAATATGCAAGGGGAAAATAATCGAGCTGATTCTCAACAGCACCATCCCGTAACAGGACACACTCAAAGATATCCAGAAAGATATGAATGTACAATAATATACCTGCTATTAAAGGTTACGAAATCAACAAGGATACTTTCTCAAACATGAAAACCATGGTGGGGGGCGTGGGGTGGAAATAGTTCCCTTTTTGGGAGGAAAACAGAAATTCATCTAACCAAAAAATGAATCAAATTAGAGAATTTAGAACCATGATTCTAAACCATGGGTATCACTGAGCCTGTTTAAATGTAGAAACTAACACCTGCGGGAATTATATTAGAAAAACAGACTGTAAATTTTACAAGGTAAAAATAATATAAATCACAAGAACTGGGAGCTGAGGGAAATGGCATATGATAGAGTGTTAGAGTTCTAATAATGTCCACTCTCACAGTAGGGCACAACTAACATTGTCTAAAATTTTAACATAGAGTTTATATAAATCCAGTTTCTTGACAGTTTTCATATTTTTCCTCATACTCTTCATACAATCTTTTAGGAACTACTAGCTCTGAAATTAATAAAGGTCTTAAAGGTCTGAAATTAATAAAGGTCTTAGAGGTCTTTTTTCTTCATTTCTTTTCTTTTAAATTCAAGTCAACTCAGTTTTAATATTTTGTGAAAAAAATGTATAACATGATTTCATTCTTAAAAGTTTTTATCTACCAACTTTCTATCTAGCTGCCTGTGGAGTCAGCCAATCAGAGAGCCAGCCATCTTTCTAAGTGGATATACGAATAGACAACCTAAAGACGCAGACATAAGGAACAGACTCACGGACATGGGCGTGGGGGATGAGAGGGTAGGAGATGAGAGGGTGGGACGAATTGATACAGTAGCATTGAAACATACACATTGCTATATGTAAAATGAGATAGCCAGTTGAAATTTGCTGTATGACACAGAGAGCTCAAATCCAGAGCTCTGTGACAACCTGGAGGTGTCTAATGGTGTGGAGGTGGGAGGAAGGTTCAAGAGGAGGGGACAAATGTATACCTACGGCTGATTCATTTTGATTTATAGCAGAAATCAACACAGTATTTTAAAGCAATCATCCTCCAATTAAAAATAAATATTTAAAAATTAAAAAAAGAGAGAGATCTAAAATGATCCTCACCAAATGTTAACACGGGTTTTTTTTTTTCCCCTCTGCATAGGGAGAGTTCAGATGATCTGTTGCTTTATTTGCATTTTTCATTTGTATGTTTTACAACTGCTTGAAAATTTTATAATGAGCACATTTAATTTTCACAAAATTATTTCTCTAAAATATACCAAAGCCTTTTAAAAAATAATGACTTTAACCAGTCGTTTCATTCACCCGCCGGTTGGTCTCTTAAGAATCCCTCCAGGAACTTGGCAAGTTTGGAATTAACAGCTAATTTAACCATATTCACTTTCTGAGAAATTTTGGCAAATTATCTGTTCTCTTTGAATTCTCACTAACTTCTTGGACTGTGAAGTAAATCGAAGAGGAAGCCAGTTCTAAGCATCCTAACACTATAATCTCCTAATGAGCCGTGGTGGACTACAGACGGCTACGTATTCTTTGCCCCTCTCTCTTTGAGAGGTAAACTCTTCCCCTCTCCTTTATTCTGAGCTCTCCATGTGACTTCTCTTTACCATCAGAGTGGGGCAAGTGATAAGGTGTAACTTCTGAGGCTGAGCCTTACGAGATCTGCAGCTTCCACCCCCACTGCTTGGAAAACTCCATCTTGGGAGTCCACTATGTTGCAAGGAGGCCAAAGCTACCCCTGTTACGAAAATCAGTGCCATGTGGGGGAGCACCGGGGAGTCAGACATCTAAGCAAAGCCTTCCTGGACCTTTATTTCCAGGCTAGATAGCAGCTGAGTGCAGCCAAGTGCATAATCCCACCTGATGCCATTGGGAGTCAATAACTACCCACGTTCCTGAAACAGGAAGTTAGGAAGAATAATAAATGAAAATAAAGTTACAGGGTAGTTTATAAGGCAACAGTAGATGCCCCCCAGGTGGTGCTAGTGGTAAAGACTGCATCTACCAGTGCAGGAGACATAAGAGGCACGGGTTTGATCCCTGGGTTGGGAAGATCCCCTGGAGAAGGGCACGGCAACCCACTCCAATATTCTTGCCTAGAGAACCCCATGGACAGAGGAGCCTGGTGGGCTACAGTCTATGGGGCTGCAAAGAGTAGGGCATGACTGAAGCAACTTAGCACTCAGCACAGATAATTGAGACAACATAACAATGCCATATTCATCTAACACGTGACCTTAGAAATTGGATTGGCTGGCAAGCACTTCATCTCATTACTAAGAATGAGCCTATCCAACCACTTTGACTTGACATCTGCAGACCCTAAAGTGAGCTACAAACACCAGTATTTGAAGCAACTCTAAAATTCATTCCATGCTTACTTTGGAAACTTTGACTCCATCTTGACTGATTCATTTATTCATTCAAAAACTGTATCCTAAGTGTCTGCAGTACACCAGGTACTGTTTTAAAGACTAGGGATACAGTAGTGAATGAAAGAGACAAAAATCTGTTAAATATGAAGCTGACAATCTAGCAAGGGGGTGAGGAGACAACTCCGAAATAAATAAGTAAAAACATACAGAGTCAGATAATTATGAATGCAATGGAGAAAAATGAAGCAGAGGAGGGGAACAGGGTGGGATTGGGGGTGAGCTGCAACACGGACTTGCACTGTGATCACAACACTGAAGCCCTTTCACCTCTATCTCCCAGGGTGGATGTCTAGACCTCAGCTTTTCCTTGAAACATGAGATTGGTGTGTCCCTTTAGGATGAAGAGCACCATTATCTCAAGCAGGAGTTTCCTATGTAAGTTTTATTCAACAGAATCTAAACTCTCCCTGTGCAAGGATGTACTTAAAGAAGACGGACTGTGGGCCTAAGCTTTCTTCCCTCCTCTAAGGACTGGCATTTAAATTATTTCTCTCTCCCTCTAACTTTTCAAGACTATAGGTTTATTCTGTTCCATCTACAGGTATAAATGTATGGGCGGGTACATGTGCATCTACTGTGTATATACATTAATAATGTGTATGTGGAGTCAGTCAGTCACGCCTGACTCATTGCGACCCCATGGACTGCAACCTGCCAGGCTCCTCTGTCCATGGGATTTTCCAAGCAAGAACACTGGAATGGGTTGCCATGCCCTCCTCCAGGGGATCTTCCCAACCCAGGAATCTAACCTTTGTCTGTTGTATCTCCTTCATTGGCAGGTGAATTCTTACCACTGTGCCACCTGGGAAGCCCTTGTGTATATATTATATTCCATCTAATCCTCCATAGTTCTCATTCCTTTTCACCCCAATTCTATGGAACACCTCTTTCTAAGCTGCTTTTATTTTCTACCCACCCACTTCCTTCTTGATTCTCCCAATAATCTGGTTTCCAGCTGCATCAAAAGCTGCGGCTGCTGCTGCTGAGTCGCTTCAGTCGTGTCCAACTCTGTGCGACCCCATAGACAGCAGCCCACCAGGCTCCCCCGTCCCTGGGATTCTCCAGGCAAGAACACTGGAGTGGGTTGCCATTTCCTTCTCCAATGCATGAAAGTGAAAAGTGAAAGTGAAGTCACTCAGTCGTGTCTGACCCTCAGCGACCCCATGGACTGCAGCCTTCCAGGCTCCTCCATCCATGGGATTTTCCAGGCAAGAGTACTGGAGTGGGGTGCCATTGCCTTCTCCGGCATCAAAAACAGTTTACTCTAAAAGGTTACCTCCCTTTTAGACAAGTCTAATTGTGTTTTTTTGCTCATTTCTAGTAACTCTGAACTGTGATTGGAGACTGCCCAGTCTTTCTCCACTCTCAACTTCTGTGGCATTGCCTTCCCCACTTCTTTATCTTAGCCTGCATGGACAGGTACCATCTCTACAGAGTGGCTAGATGATATTCAATCTAAAGAGAAAAAGAAACCAATCTAAACCTTGCATTGGAGAGGTCTGGTTTGAATTTTGGCTCTGTCCTTTTAATCAGCTAAAATACTCCAAAAAAGCAATTCAGCCTTCCTGAGCTTTCTATGCCTCATGCATAAGGAAGAGGAAAAGAGTATCTATCTTGTGATTCACTATGACAATTACATGAGAACAGGCATGTAATTAAAGCTTTCACCCCACTTTCTAACAGACATGCATAATATATAGCTGACTTCCTTTCCTCCAAATGCCCTTTTAAAGAAAGGAATGGGCAAATAAGGTGATCCAGTAAGAGAATTAAGAGGATTACAATACAAAGATCTATGAAAGGAAGTAAGACTAGAAGGTGGTTATTTCTACATACAACAGAGCATACAAGCACAGAGCAGGTATATGAGGAATTCACTGGTGTGAGTGGCGGCCGGATCGGAATTGGTGAAATGGTGCTATTAGCGGTGAGAAGAAGACAGAAGCAAGAGAGAATGTTGAAACGAGTAACTAGAACTTGAAAATGGTTTAGTAAGGGTGTGGGATGCTGTGTGTGCTCAGTGTACATGACTCTTTGTGACCCCATGGACTGACTACAGCCTGCTAGGCTCCTCTGTCCATGGGATTATCAAGGGATAAAGATAAAGGAGGAACTAAAGAAGCTCACTGATTTTCCTGCTAAGATAACAAGCAAAATGGTTAGCCAGTATGTGAGGTAAGCAGATCTCAATCCACTGTAATCCACCCAAGAAGCCTCTGAGATGGATCTTGCTGGGATCACTGATGCTCTCTGGATTCCAAGGACATTTCTCCATCCTCATCATCCCCAACAGCTCTGCAGCCCTCAGTGTGCACTCACTGCCTCCTTCTTGAAACTTTTTCCTTGGTTCAGTATTACCGCCCTCTCTCAGTTTTCCCAGTCTTCTGCACCCTCTTGCCCACTCCTCTTTACCTCCCCGTCCTCCCCTTGCACACCTTTATGTTCTGAAATTCCACAAGGCTGGGTCCCAACTCTACTTTTCTTCTAATTCTAATTTCCTAGTTGTCTTCAACAATTACCAGTTCTTCAAAAATCTCTACTGGCTGATGATCCCCAAATTCAAATCCCCAGCCCAGACTTCCCATGGAGCTCCAAACCCACAAATGCAACTGCCTCCTTCAGGTCTCTATTTTACTATCTCTAAAATATCATACTCCCTTCTTTGTTCAACAGACTGTTATTAAATACTCTGTATGGGTCTGGCCCCATCTAGACAGGTCCAAACGCATTAGCATCTCCACAAACTGAGCCTCCTTCTGTTTCCTCAACTTCATGAATCCACCTAAGGGTGTATGTAGTCCAGAAACCTGGGAATGATCCTTGACTCCTCTTTCATCATCCTGCTCCCAGTTATAAACACACCCTGCCCTATTTTACCTCCTCAGTACCTCTAAAACCTATCCACTTCTGTCTGTCTCCACTGCCCCCACTCTTGAATCACTCTCTCTCCACTGATTACTGCAACGACCTCTAAATTTGCCCTCCACATCTCTTCTCCTTCCTAATCCATTCTCTTCATGCATCCAGGGCAATCTTTTCTTTTTAAAATTTTTAATGTTAATTTATTTCATTGATTAAGTAACATCTTCACATACCTCAACATTTTAAATTAGGTGTATATTAAGAAGTGTTACTTCAAATCCTATTTCCATCCTCCTTACCCTCATCTCATATAGGTACTACTTTTATTAGAATCCTGTGCACTCCTCTAGCTTTTCTTTGTACAAATGCAAACAAACAGAAATATGTGTTCTTACATGTAAGACAGCATACTGGATACAATATTTTGCATTTTTCACTTTAAAATATCTCCTGGGGATATTTTCACATGGGTGCATTGTGAGCTCCCTCATGTTTTTTCAGAGCTGCATAGCATTCCATTGTACGGCTCTGTCATAGCTTACTTATCCAGTAATCAATAAATAAAGGGCTTCCCTGGTGGCTCAGTGGTAAAGAATTCACCTGCCAATGCAGGAGATACAGGTTTGATTCCTGGGTTGGGAAGATCCCCTGGAGAAGGAAATGGCAGCCCACTCCAGTATTCTTGCCTGGGAAATTCCATGGACAGAGGAGCCTGATGAGCTATGGACCATGGGGTTGCAAAGAGTCAGACACGACTGAGCAACTGAGCACAAATCAATAAACAATAGGATGAACAAATTCTGATGGTATCAACAACATTACCCACTTTCTACCTGATATCCACACTTCAGAGGTGAACACCCAGGTATATAAAGGATAAAACAATTATAACATCTTGGTGATTCAAACCCTAAAATTTAGTGGCTACTAGTCCTTCAGTTCACCTTTGAAGAAAAGAAAGGATGCTGATGACAAAGGCTGGTGTTCACTCACTCACATGGCATAGAACTGACATTCCTTCCTACTAGCCAAGAACAGCCCCGTTATCTGGAGCCTAGGGCCCACTTCACAAAAACCCTGCAAAGGCTGAGGGTATGTGTCCCTGACGCATCCTTGTAGAAAAGAAAAGAAAACAAGTTTCCTTAATGTACTCCAAGTTGCTGCACTATTTGAATATGAACATCGCTTTACTCCTATGTTAAGAATATCACACATAGCAACCTAAATCCATCAATATTCAAGTTTTTAAAAAGCATATAAAAATATGGCACCTACAGCTTTGGGGAAGACATATGTCTCTCTATTCAATACTTTGAAAACACCATTTCCCCTTAAGTGAATTGTATGGAAAGTTACAAATTCAATTTATTCTACACTCACTTTTCTATTCATTATTGTTGATAATTGTTAATTAATTTGCCCATTTCCATTAATCTTCCCCCAAAGCAATCAGCTAGCAAGTATATTTAATCTTCAAAAGCACATTATGTATGCATATGAATGCATAATTTCAGTGTGTTTTCTTTCTGAACTAAATTGCTTATCTGATCTAGGCCTATCACAAATGTTCATATATTTCCACTGAAATAGAGTAGAATATAAATCAGCATGTACCAAAATGCATTTTCTAGTTTAAAGTTTTAAACATAATCAGCTTCATACGTTAGAACTAACTATAACCAAATCTGTACCTTAAAATAATTATAAGAACAACGAACAAAAGATGTTTTAGAATTATAAAATCAATGATATAATATATTCCAACTTATAAAGTAATTTTAAAAATTAAAGTCTAAAATCCAAAGCAGAAATAAAACAGTAATATCAGAACCAGCTAGCAAAAGACCAAATGCACCAGTGCTTTGAACAAAATGAATAAAACTGAAAATCCCCTTTGTAGACTGTGAAGTAGGAAAGAAATGAAAAGAGAGAAAATATTATATGGAAAGCGCAATAATTTTCTAAGTAAATTAAAACAGAAAACAAAAAATGAAGAAAAGCCCCTTGGTAAGAACCATAAATCATTATATCTTTAAAAACAGTATTTAGAAGAAATCTCAATTGAAAACTGATGATAAAATTACTATAAAAAAATTCAACAACCTCCTAAATTCAGCGAATATTAAAACAAATTCCTAAAAACAAAACTCTCACATCATAACAGCACAATTTTATTCATATCTACTTAAATACTATAAAATAGCAAATAGGCATCAGGTGTTTGGCTGCTTATTCTCTTAATCCTTTATTCTCATATTTTTAAATAGTTTCTCTTAAAATGGCATTATTCAATAGTTTGAAATAACATTCAGTGCTATAATCTATATGAGCCACCACAGAGTCTGTTAGCTGTTGTCTTGTCCTAGGATACACAATATGCAGCAGTAAAAGAGACGTTTCCCCTCCTCTTCCTTTCTCCTTTAGCACATTAACCACTAAAAATCCACCACAACTTGAGTCCAGAGGCTATTTTTATTCTTCTCTTCTTCCCTTTAGTCCCATTTTATATGACAAGTCTCTGTGCATGCGTGCATGTGTGCTAAAGTCACCTCAGTCATGTCTGACTCTGCGACTGTAGCCCATCAGGCTCCTCTGTCCATGGGATTCTCCAGGCAAGAACACTGGAGTGGACTGTCCTGCCCTCCTCAACATGTCTCTTTACACTAAAGCAAAAACCTTCCCAATTAAATATTATAACTGACAAACTTACTTTCTACTTGTGTGGGGAAAGAATTATGTTTATTTTATACATATGTCTACCCAGAAACCCACTCTGCATTATGTAAGGTTAATGAAATACGGCATATTTTTTCTTTTCTCCCCAGAATGATTATGCTGAAAGAATAAGAAGAGCAAAAATAATTCTGCCTCATGTTTTCACAGCATTTGAATAAAACTGGCTGATATTTACTGAGCATACAGCACGCCAGGCTCTGTGATAAGTGCTTACACAGAGTATTGGATTCAGTTCTTACAGCCCTAAATGGTAGGTATTATCCCCATTTTACAAATGAGGAAATTGAGGCTCAAAGAGGTTAACTTACTCTCCCAGTGTCACATAATTATTTAATAAGTTCAAAACTGGGTTTCAAACATGGATTTTTCTCCAGATCCTCCTCTTAACCAATATATACTTTTCTACTGAGTCACTTACAAACCACATCCATATACCTGGTCTAGTATAATCCCTGTTTCCTGTTTATACTGGAGAATCAATGGAAGTCTTGTTGGAAAGAATTTAGAAGACCTGACTCTGACTCAGTACAGGAATTCCCACTTTGAGCATCTCTAGCTTTTAGTTACACTAATATACTGACAGAGAAGTCATAGCTGCTTGAAGCAAACATCTACACTGCTGGATGGTCACAAGTGTTTAAAAAGTTCTATTAAGTCCAGGACAAACGTACATTTTTAATGGATTTCCCTCCCCTCCATGGGTGTCATTCTTTTAAAGCAACTAAGACTAATTCTTAATCTTTTCCATATGCTACTGCTAAGTCACTTAGTCGTGTCTGACTCTGTGCTGCCCCATAGATGGCAGCCCACCAGGCTCTGTCGTCCCTGGGATTCTCCAGGCAAGAACACTGGAGTGGGTTGCCATTTCCTTCTCCAGTGCATGAAAGTGAAAAGTAAAAGTGAAGTCGCTCAGTCATGTCTGACTCTTCGCGACCCCATGGACTGCAGCCTACCAGGCTCCTCTGTCCATGGATTTTCCCGGCAAGAGTACTGGAGTGGGTTGCCATTGCCTTCTCCTTTTCCATATGACACCTATTCAAATAACTATAGCCATTTGTGATCTTTTCACATCTTTCATTTAGTTAGGTCCTTTCCTTTGGAAATGACAGAACCCCAAGCAAAAATCAAGAGTAAGCAAGAAGGCTCGTGTTGAGGTTATGCTTCAGGCATGCCTCAATCCAGAGGCTCAAATGATGTCACCAGAATCTGGGTTCTCTTCAACTCTCATCTCTGTATCCATCAATATGGCTTCATTCTCAAGTTCAGTTATGGCAATATGGCATTCCAGCAGCACCAGGGTTATATTTTGCAAGGATCAATCTGATTCAAAAGTATGTGCTCTCCCCCAGCACACCCAGAAAATATCTGGTTGTGTTTTTCTGGCCCAGATCAGTTCACACGTCCACCCCAGACAAATCATGCAGGCCAGGAAAAACACCCCACTCCGCAGACTGGGGCATCCACTCCACCCAAAAAACATGGAATAAGAATAGGGGTAGGGATAGCTTCCTGGACAAAAATAATAGCTATTCCAGGCATCATGCTTGTCTTAGGTAGAATATGTCAGTTATAACATGACTACAGAAATGAACTCAGGACTTCACATGTGCATGAACTAGCATGGATTACATGAAAAGCGGAATCATTATTTCACATTTCTGTGCTGTATTTATAATTCAAACTTATACAATGGTAATTGAAGGTATTTTTCCCAAGTCCCGAGTACTCATTTTGTGCTAACTGTGCCTCTAGCCTACTCCTTAGAGAGATTCTACTTATTGTTACTTATTATGACTTCTGTACCTTCATCTGACAGGTTTATAATTTGGAGGCCGTTCACTTGAATTTTATTATAACATAAGACCAGTTAGATATATTTGGCTGCGGAGAAATTTTTTTTCAGAAAAATCATCTCAAAATGGCCAAAACAATGAGAATGATTTATTATTTCCCCAAACAAGAAGTCATGAAGTTGGCTGACTCTGAGATACTTAATTTGCCAGCCTGATGACATCAGTGGGGACTGGGTTTCCTTCCATCCTTTCACTCTGCCATCCTCAGTGTTCGACTCAGCAGCTCCAATGGACAGGGTATGGCAACTGCCAACCCAAGCATCACCCACAAACCAAAATCAGTAGGACTCTGACAAACCGTTTCTTCATGAGCATCTCTTTTTAAGAAATAAAGCCTTCCCAGATGGCCTTCTCCACAGCCTTCTGCTCATGGCTTGCCAGCTGTGAACTGTATCACGTATTTATCCCTAAACCAATCACATACAGAAATATGAGACAACCACAAGTGGTTGAGTGAAACATGACCACATGTAGAAGAGGGGGTGCCGGAACAAAATAATGTTCTTTTAACAAGGAAGAAGAGGGGATGAGCTCTGAGAGGTAGCAGAAACAAGTTAAAATCAATCATACTCTCATCACCCCAGAAACAGATCTGATTAACATTGTGGCGTATCTGCTTCCAGACTTTTTTCTATTTTTGTTGCTTCTCTTAAAAGGTTTTCATTCATTCATTTGCTTGACAAATATTTATTGAAAATCTACTACTTCCCACCTGTGTTCTAGGCATTGGAGATATGGTGGTGATAAAGGCAAGGAAACAGTTGGATACAGCTTCTCAGACAGTGTTAGGTGCCAGGTAGGTTAATTAAAAAGGGATAAAGCGCGAGGAGGGTGCAGTGGGCAAAGAGAGATGGTAAGGTGAGGGCAGGACTATCTGAGTGGAGTTCTGAGAGAGGTGAGAGTGAGTCACATGAGGATCCAAAGAAGGTGAAGCCTAGATGCAGAGGTTCTGAGACCTCTGTCCATGAGCGCTCGCCATGTCCGAAAGCCAGCCAAAGGACCAGAGTGGCCCCATCATCAGGTGAGTGAGTAGGGGAGATGTAAGTGATACCTCTGGTCAGGAATGAGTCCTTACGGGGCCTGAAAGGTCCTTATGAGGCCTTTGGTTTTATTCTTGGTGAGATGAGAAAGCCTTGGAGAGCTGAGTCGGGGACATGTGGACTGACTTATATTTTGTGATGTTTTCTCAGGCTGCTCTTTGTAGAAGAGACTATGGACACAAAATTCTAGGAAGTAGACTTTTTCAAGAATTTCTGCAGCTTTTTAATGTCTTTTTTTCCCCTGGTTTACAAGAACAACGCTGTCCACTCACTAGCTTTCTCTTGTATCTCTGACAGTCTCTTTCAATTTTCTGTTTTAGACCATACCTGGCCAACAGAAATATATGATGAGAGCCACAGATTTAAAGTTTGTAGTAAAAAAAAAAAAATGAAGTAAAAAGAAACAGATTTGCTTGAATTTAATATTTTACTTAGCCCATATTTCCTAAATAAAGTTTCCACAATCAACTAATACAAAAATTTTAATGAAATATTTCACAAGCTTTTCCTTGTAGAAAGTCTTTGAAATCTAATTATATTTTATGCAGACAGCACAGCACAATTCTCACTAACCATATGTGGTCACTGCTCACCACATTGGACGTGGAAGTTTGGGACAATAGTCTCTACTTGTTCTATATTCCTTTTAATGTATCCCTTATGCTATATCATACCTTTAATATCTGTGGGCTTAATTTCATGAGTATTTAAATTTTAAAAGGTCTAGCTAACTTTTGGAGAAGGCAATGGCACCCCACTCCAGTACTCTTGCCTGGAAAATCCCATGGACGGAGGAGTCTGGAAGGCTGCAGTCCATGGGGTCGCTGAGGGTCAGACACGACTGAGCAACTTCACTTTCACTTTTCACTTTCATGCATTGCAGAAGGAAATGGCAACCCACTCCAGTGTTCTTGCCTGGAGAATCCCAGGGACGGGGGAGCCTGGTGGGCTGCCATCTATGGGGTAGCACAGAGTCGGACACTACTGAAGTGACTTAGCTAGCTTAGCTAGCTAACTTTAATACCCTGTATCAGTCAGATATGTTGGGTGGATCTTGTCTCATTCTATTGTCTCTTTAGATTAACTTTTTATTTTCAAATATTTTAATTCAAAAACACACTTATACAATTGACTGCAGGCTAGGAATAGTTCACGATATTTACCTGAAAAAGGCAGAATGAATACTGACAACCTTTATATCCTTTCTGTTCTGTTTTGTTCAGCTGCTCAGTTGTGTCTGACTCTTTGTGACTCCATAGACTGCAGCACACCAGGCTTCCCTGTCCTTCACTATCCCCTGGAGTTTGTTCAACTTATGTGCATTGAGTTGATGATGCCATCCATCCTTTAATTAATTGGATAAATTTTATTAACCTTAGAAAAGATGTAAATCTGATCTACTTTTTCTTTCTTTTAAGTTTATGTGAGAACTATGTTAATATCCTCACACAGCACAAAACTGCACGCTTCCAAAAGTGCATTCCTAGTCTTTTAAAAATTCGAGTACGGTATTCAGTACATGGTACAGAAGTGGCACATAGAAGGGGATGATCAGTGTGAGATAAAGGACTAAGTGAATATATACAGAGCAGCTCAGAAGGCACCAGGAGCAGCGGGAGGCACACTGCCTTGGGAAATGGAACAGACTCCCATTCGGTGTGAAATCAACCACCACCAGGAATGACAAACTCAAGTTCCCTGCATGTGTAAATCTAAGAAGCAAAATCTAATGAGATTATGGGAAGTTACCTGATTTTTGGTTTGTTTCTTAGGTGGTATTGTGGTTGTTTGTCCCAGCAAGAAACAGGCATAGCCCAGAGCCCAGAGCATTATAGGCTTCCATATGTCTCACTTTCCTCTCTCTCCTAAGAGTACCGTTGGTTTGAGGGGAAAAAACAAGGACAATCAAAACTCGCTTGAAAGGAATAAATATTTACATCTATGACATATGAGACTTCAAATTTTAAATTTTTAAATTTTTATTTTATAAAATTTTATTTTCATTTTTCGTATTGGAAATATGAGACCCACAGCATTGAAATAATATGAAAAGGTATGAATTCAAAAGTAAAAGTCTCCTTGTCCATTTGTAACCTTAATTTCTAATACTACTCTCCAAAGAAATTTCTGTAACAGTATATTCTTCTTAAAATTATCCATGCATACTATATTCATACATGTTTATATGTAATCTTTTCATAAAAATGAGATTGTACTCTACATATTTTACAACTTGCTTTTTCCCCTTCAACACATACACTGGACATGTCTCTGTCAGTAAATATAAATATACTTCCTTCATTTTAAAGCTGAAGAGCGAGAATAAGGAATTTAAGCCAAATCAATGAGCCAAAACTTTCTGGAATTTCACTTTTAAATATATCTTTCAAAGAGAAAAAGTGTTTAAGACATTCTCTTGCAGAAACAATGAGAAAACTGAGCTCATATTCCACAGAAAAATCAAAAGACCTCAGAAGGGTAATATATGGTCAATACAATGCAACCATTCACCTTTTAACTGAAACTAAGAATCTGAGAAAGTAAGTATTTTACTTTCCCTGAAAAGTGGGTGTGATTCTACCGGGGGAAAAAAAAGAATGATTTCAAATGTCCTTATTTCAAACACAGTTTGGTTACAAGGCCTCTTCTTTTATTTTCTCATAAGCAGAGAATCAGAATGAAAGTCCCTCCCCATCGTTTCCCTGGTGGTGGCTCAGAGGGCAAAGCATCTGTCTACAATGTGGGAAACCCAGGTTCGATTCCTGGGTTGGGAGGATCCCCTGGAGAAGGAAATGGCACCCCACTCCAGTACTCTTGCCTGGAAAACCCCATGGACAGAGTATCCTGGTAGGCTACAGTCCATGGGGTCGCAAAGAGTCAGACACGACTGAGCGACTTCACTTTCACTTTCCCCATCGCTTAAAAGCAATATTCATGCATCAAACTTCACATTTCAAATCAGTCTTTTGCTGGGAAAACTCTCTCAGCAGTTCTTTGCCAACTGTAAGGTTCCTGGCAGAACACTGCCTGTAGCCATAGGGAACACAGACAGCAGTCAAGCTGCAGCCTGCACCTCATTCAAGGACTGTTCCCCCAGGCCAGCTCCCTGCTTTGGGCATGTTCTTCTTTGGTGCCAGACCTCAGCTCTCTCCCTCTTCTGTCTGGGTTGGATCAGACTGCATTCCAGGACCAAGCACTGACCTCTGGCTCTGCTCTGGTTTCCCCTTGGGACGTTGATTCCTGCCATTCACGAGACATCACAAATACAGCAAGGACGGCTTCCTCCCACAACCTGGAAAGGCTCCTGGATACTGGCACTAGCAGATCCACGGCGCCTCCAACTCCATACTCATGAGCAGGAGACAATGCACCCATGCCCCACCTCCTTGGGTACCACACTGGCTGCTCTGCTTCTCCACGAGGACACGGAACAGCTTCCAGAGAAGCCAAGTCAGGAATGTGAGGGCAAAGGTCAGGCTGACTGGGGTCACACCCAACTTCTAATTCGTAAGCTAGAGTGAGCCATTTTTTTAAATATTTATTTATTTATTTGGCTGCACTGGTTCTTAGTTGTGGTATGCGGGATCTAGTTCCCATGAGGAAGGTCCCTAGAGTGGGCCATTTAACCCAAGACTTCATTAACTCACTGATAACATTGGGTTAATGACAGCACTTTCATAATATGGTTAAATAAAATCTTATTTAAAAAGATTAAATAACCCCTATTATTTATTGTGCTTAATAAAGTTCAGTTAGGTAAACACTATTACTGTGCTCACCACAATGCATGAAGCTTAGTATATGCTTAATAAGTATTAGTGGAAATGACAATAACAATGGTGATGGTGATGATGATAATGATAATGATGAAAACAATGATGACAATGATGATGCTAGACCTCACCAGAAGACTACAACTACTGGCTTCCTAAATAATTAACACGAAGAGCAAGAAGAGATTTAAAAAAAAAAAAGCCTTCTTACATGAACAGTGCAAAGAAATAGAGGAAAACAAAGAATGAGAAAGACTAGAGATCTCTTCAAGAAAATTAGAGCTACCAAGGGAACACTTCATGCAAAGATGGGCACAATAAAGGACAGAAACAGCAAGGATCTAACAGAAGAAGAAGAGATTAAGAGATGGCAAGAATATACAGAACTATACAAAGAAGGTCTTATGACCCAGATAACCACGATGGTGTGGGCACTCACCTAGAGCCAGACATCCTGGAATGTAAAGTCAGGTGGGCCATCACTACAAACAAAGCTAGTGGAGGTGATGGAATTCCAGCTGAGCTATTTCAAATCCTAAAAGATGATGCTGTTAAAGTGCTGCACTCAAAATGCCAGCAAATTTGGAAAACTCAGCAATGGCCACAGGACTGGAAGGTCAGTTTTCATTTCAATCCCAAGAAGGGCAGTGCCAAATAAGGTTCAAACTACCAGATAATTGCACTCACTTCACATGCTAGCAAGGTAATGTTCAAAATCCTTCAAGCTGAGCCTCAACAGTATGTGAACCAAGAACTTCCAGATGTTCAAGCTGGGTTTAGAAAAGGCAGATGAACCAGAGATCAAATTGTCAACATCCACTGGACCAAAGAAAAAGCAAAAGAGTTCCAGAAAAACATCTAATTCTGCTTCATTGACTACACTAAAGCCTTTGACTGCGTGGATCACAACAACCTGGAAAATTCTTAAAGATATGGGAATACCAGACCACCTTATCTGTCTCCTGAGAAACTTAAATGTAGTTCAAGAAGCAACAGTTAGAACCAGACATGGAACAATGGACTAGTTTAAAACTGGGCAAGGAATACATCAAGGCGGTATATTGTCACTTTGCTTATTTGACTTATATGCAGAGTACAACATGCAAAATGCCAGGCTGAATGAAGCACAAGCTGGAATCAAGGTTGCTGGCAGAAATATTAACAACCTCAGATATGCAGATGAGATACCACTCCAATGGTAGAAAGCAAAGAGGAACTAAAGAGCCTTTTGATGAAGGTAAAAGAGGAGAGTGAAAATGGTGTGAAAAAGCTGCTTAAAACTCAACATTCAAAAAACTAAGATCATGGCACCCAGTTCCCTCACTTCATGGCAAACAGATGGGGAAAAGGTGGAAACAGTGACTGACTTAATTTTCTTGGGCTCCAAAATCACTTCGGACTGTGCCTGAAAGTGAAAGTGAAGTTGCTCAGTCGTGTCCAACTATTTGCAACACCATGGACTGTAGCCCACCAGACTCCTCCATCCATGGAATTTTCCAGGCAAGAGTACTGGAGTGGGTTGCCATTTCCTCCTCCAGGGGATCTTCCTGACCCAGGGATCGAACCCAGGTCTCCCACATTGCAAGGCAGATGCTTTACCGTCTAAGCTACAGGGAAGCCCTCGGACTGTGACTTACCTATAACAAACCTAGACAGCACATTAAAAAAACAGAGACATCACTTTGCTGACAAAGGTCCATATAGTCAAAGCTATGGTTTTTCCAGTAGCCACGTACAGATGTGAGAGTTGGACCATAAAGAAGGGTGAGTGCCAAAGAACTGATGCTTTTGAATTGTGGTGCTGGAGAAGACTCTTGAGAATCCCTTGAACTTCAAGGAGATGAAACTAGTCAATCCTAAAGAAAATCAACCCAGAATACTCATTGGAAGGACTGATGCTGAAGCTGAAGCTCCAATACTTTGGCCAGATACAAAGAGCCGACTTGTTGGAAAAGACCCTGATGCTGGGAAAGATTGAAGCCAGGAGGAGAAGAGGGGTGACAGAAGGTAAGACGGTTCGATGGCATCACCGACTCAATAGACGTGAGTTTGAGAAAACCCCGAGAGAAAGTGAGGGACAGGGAAGCCTGGTGTCATGGCATCTCAGAGGGTGGGGCATGACTTAGCAACTGAACCACCACAACTAATTAACTCCCTAGAATCATGCCCCATTAACTTTCCTAGATATCAAGGAGTGAGATGCCTGGATCCTTCCAGAGAAAGGTACTCTGATAAAGCTATGGCAGTGCCCTGAAATGGCCAGCTACACTTACCCAGAGTCCTCCAAAACTACAAGGTAAAGCCTTGCCACTTTCCATGGTCTTGAGGCTTCCAAGAGTTCATCTGAGGCTTGTACAATTTTCTAACACTCATCCTGGAGCCATTTTTCCTCTTCCCACAAACCTGCCCAGTCATCTTGTATTACTTTTGTTCCTTGCTCATACTTTCGATTCCATATTTAACATCTTTAAACACAGTAAACTTGGGTATCTGAGGTTCAGTATTTGATAACTACATCGAAAGTCTACAGGCCAAATCGGGCTGTGTGTCGTGTCTGTTAGTAGTGCCTGACTTCCTAAGGATTTGATGATGTGTTGACTGTGAGCCTGGGTTTCCTGGGACTTTGTGGGGATTCTGTGAAGCCTGTAATGAAGATGTGTTTCTCCAGGGGCCATCTGCATCCATTTCTGCCAGGCCAGGCAGCATTGTCAATCCAGGATCCCTTTACATCAAATTCTAGTTTGGGTTTTTGGTTTGTTTTTTCCTTACACCTCAGGAGTGGTCCCCAGAAGTGCCTGCTTCTGGTTACAAATTCTTAAGAGAGACTTTACACCACACAGTGCCAGGATTAAGAAAGGCAAATTTCCCTGCTAAATCCCTTGCAAGCCCGCACCCCCACAGGTCACTCTTTTAAGGTCCTAAATTCCAATGGTAGCTTCAAGCTCACTCCCCCATTCTGTAAAAGCCCTGGGTTTCTGTCTTGCCTCCAGAATGCAGTCCTTATAGACCAGGTTCTAGGTCACCAAAAATCAGCAACTATCCCACAGGAGGCCACCAGCTTCCATGCTGGTTTTCCTCTCTGCTTTCTCTACATTTCAGGATTATAAGCATTTCTCTCACTTTTTAGCCAGACCACCCTCGTGATTTAAATGACAAATATTTTTCACATTTTATCCAGCATTTCTAGGGTTTTACATTAGATAAGTTTTACAAAATAGCTAGTCCATCCATGATACAACCAGGAATAGCCTGGATTTTAATCTGATGTTAAAATTTACTCAGTATTTTGTTTCCAGGGATTAGAATGACTTGTCTGCCTCTCCTTGTCATCTGCTTCAATAATCATGGTGTTCCTGCTATACTGTGAAGCCCCCATGAACTCACCTGTCTGAGTTGTCTCTTATTACCTCCTCTCATTTTCCATTAAGCTCTGGCTCTTCACCACGAATTTTCCCAACCAGGTCTGCCCACAGGAGAAAGGTTACTGCATAATTATTATTTTATTCTGTGACTTCAAGCAAGATTTCTAGGAAATTTAGTTCTTGACAGGTACCATAAAATTACACAAAGAAAGATGGGGATTAATTACATTCTCGTTAAGATAAGTCCTACTCTTAAGAGATGATATGGAATAATATGGCACTTTATACATTATCTGTCATAAAATACACCACACACAAAACTATCTAATTATGTTTCCAACCACCTCAGGGATATAACTGTCTACATCCTATAATGCCTTCATTATCTTAAAATTAATCATGAAAGACTCTGAAAAGATTCACTAATAGCCCCTGCAAAACATACTAAATACCCCCATATTGTCCTTTCTCTGAAGCTCAAGTATTGGGATTTCAAGCCTAGCCTCTGAGATAAACAGCCTGGGTCTGAGTCCTTACTCTGATCCTTAGAGGTGAGAGCCAACAGCAGGTCGCTTCATCTCTATGAGCCTCCAGTCCTCACTTACACAACAGAGATAACAGCTCCTCCTTTCTAGAACCATATCAGGGTTTAAATAAGAGCATTTATAAAAGCCTTGGTACAGTTCCTGGTACATGGGTTGCCTTCAATAAAAAAAACAGCTAAAAGAATGAATTCTATTACTACCTAGTTTTTAAAAAATACCCAGCATTCTTATAAATGGAGTAGTAAGCACAACTGGACCAACATCAGTAAAGTGTAAGGAAGCCAAGAGATTTGTTTAAGGACTGGAGATTAATGTGTGCTGGCCTGATCACTCTTCTACTTGTTACTCTGTGGAGCCAACCCACTCTCCAAGATGGTCAGTCATGAGAAAGCCTAAATCCAGGATCTGTAATAGCTGGTTGTTTGACCTGGTATCATTGACTTGGTATCAATCTATACTATTGCCCGGTTCATTTATCAGCTGTTTGTGCTCTTGTCCACTCTGGGGAAGACACAAGCTCCCAGCCACTGTACAGGCTGCTCCTCTGCCTGGAATACTCTGTGGTCTTCCTTGGGTGCTGCTAAGTTGCTTCAGTTGTGTCTGACTCTGTGCGACCCCATAGACGGCAGCCCACCAGGCTCCCCCATCCCTGGGATTCTCCAGGCAAGAATACTGGAGTGGGCTAGTGGGCAAGAATATGCCATTCCTTGGGCTAAGTCCTACTTATTCTCTAGATACCAGGTTGGATGCCACTTCCTCCAGATTCTCCAGAGTTACTAAGTGCCCTGCTCAAAATTCCTAGAGCATTTCCTCATCACAACATCAACTACACTGGACTATGATTAAATGCTCATGTTTTTGGATCCTCGGTAAGGTAAGATATACTGGGATAGGAATCATGTTTTTCCTTGATCAGAACTAAATCCAAACACTAGTAGAATGGCTGACAGGCGTTAAATACTGGTAGGATGAATGAATGAATGAAACTTGACAAACTATACTAAAGACTTCTTTTTTCTACAGACATCATTTAGAGGTATTAGAAATATCAAAGGTGTTTGCTCACTCAAGCAGTGATCATTAGACCTAAATATCTAACAGAGGTAATCAAACTAAAGAACTGGCACAGACATACACTTAAAACACTATCTTCTTGGTGAAAGCCAAGTAGAGCCTTAAGGCAAGAATACTTCACCAGGGAATCTTCCCCACCCAGGGACTGAATCTGCATCTCCTGCACTGGCGGGCACATTCTTTATCACTGAGGCACTATGTGGTACCCAGTCACTAAATAAACATTATCCAAATAACTGAATAGCACCCTTGCATTTTTCACTCATCAACCTCAACACTGCCTATGGTTAAATCGTTAACTTTCAGCAATCCACCTCCAGCCTTCATTTTGGGGATGTACTTTAAATAATACTATAGTTGATCTTTCTTTTTTTTCAGTGAATATATATGGTATTCTATTAATTTCATTTAGGAGCTTTTAAAAATAATATGATGGTCCAGTGGTTAAAACTCCACACTTCCACTGCAGGGGGCATGGTTTGATCCCTGGGTCAGGAAGTTCCACATGCCATGCAGTGCGGACAAAAGATAAAATCAATCAATAAGCAAATGTATATCAGGTGATCACTAATATTTTACTAGTATGTAGACAGGTGTTTCTCTTTCATTAATTGTGGGATGAGGGCTTTTTAATTTTTTGTTTTTATTGAAATACAGTTGACTCACAATGTTGTGTTAGTTTCTGGTGTACAAGAAAGTGATTCAGTGACACATTTTTTTCCATATAGGTTATTACAAGGAACTGAATATACTTCCCTGTGTTATACAGTCGGACTCCGTTGTTCATCTATTTTATATATAGCAGTTTGTATCTGCTAATCCCAAACTCCTAACTTTCCTCTTTGGTAACCATGAGTTTGTTTTCTATCTCTGAGATTCTGTTTCTGTTTCACAGATAAGTTCATTTGTCATGTTTTAGATTCCACGTATCAGTTGAGTTCAGTTGCTCAGTCGTGTCTGACTCTCTGTGACCCCATGAACCGCAGCACGCCAGGCCTCCCTGTCCATCACCAACTGCCAGAGTCCACCCAAACTCATGTCCATTGAGTTGGTGATGCCATCCAACCGTCTCATCCTCTGTCGTCCCCTTCTCCTCCTGCCCTCAATCTTTCCCAGCATCAGGGTCTTTTCCAATGAGTCAGCTCTTCGCATGAGGTGGCCAAAGTATGGGAGTTTCAGTTTCAACATCAGTACTTCAAAGAACACCCAGGACTGATCTCCTTTAGGATGGACTGGTTGGATCTCCTCGCAGTCCAAGGGACTCTCAGGAGTCTTCTCCAACACCACAGTTCAAAAGCATCAATTCTTCAGCACTCAGCTTTCTTTATAGTCCAACTCTCACATCCATACATGACCACTGGAAAAATCACAGCCTTGACTAGACAGACCTTTGTTGACAAAGTAATGCCTCTGCTTTTTAATATGCTGTCTAGGTTGGTCATAACTTTCCTTCTAAGGAGTAAGCATCTTTTAATTTCATGGCTTCAATCACCATCTGCAGTGATTTTGGAGCCCAGAAAAATAAAGTCAGCCACTGTTTCCCCATCTATTTGCCATGAAGTGATGGGGCCGGATGCCATGATCAGATCCCTGGGTCAGGATGATCCCTTGGAGAAGGGAATGGCTACTCACTCCAGTATTCTTGCCTGGAGAATCCCACGATGGAGGAGCCTGGCAGGCTACAGTCCATGGGTTGCAAAGAGTTGGACATGACTAAGCTACTAACACTTTTTTATACACACACACACACATATATACACAAGCACACACACAAATATGTGCTTTCCTGGTGGCTCAATGGTAAAGAACCCGTCTGCCAATGCAGGAGATGCAGGTTTGATCCCTGGATCAGGAACATCCCCTGGAGAAGGAAATGGCAACCCACTCCAGTATTCTTGCCTGGGAAACCCCATGAACAGAGGAGCCTGGTGGGCTTCAGTCCATGGGATTGCAAAAGAGTCGGACATGACTTAGCAACTAAACAACAACATACATACATATGTATGTGTGTGTACCTACCTCTTCTTTATCCATTCACCTGTCAGTGGGCAATTAGGTTGTTTCCATGTCTTGGCTATTATAAATAGTGCTGCTATGAACATATAGGTGCATATACCTTTTTGAGTTACAGATTTTTCTGGATATATACCAGAGGGATTTCTGGGGTATATGGCAATTTGATTTTTCATTTTTGTGGGAACTGACATACTGTTTTCACAAGTGAACTTATTTATGAAACAGAAACAGACTCACAGATATAAAGAACAGACTTGTGGTTGCCAAGGTTGTGGGGAGGGATGGACTGAAAGTTTGGGATTAGCAGATGCAAACTATTATTTATAGAACAGATAACTCTCCAAAGAAGCTGCACCAATTTAAATTCCCACCAACAGTGTAGGCAGGTCCCCTTTTCTCCACACCCTCTTTAGCATTTATTACTTGTGACTTCTTTATATGGACCATAGCCACCAGGCTCCTCTGTCCATGGGATTCTCCCAGCAAGGATATCATGCCCTTCTCTGGGGGATGATCTTGACCCAGGGATCGAACCCGTGACTCTTACATCCCCTGCACTGGCAGGCAGGTTCTTTACCACTAACATCACCTGGGAAGGCCTGCTGATTCTTTACTCAGTCTTAAAATCAGGGTTTTTTTTTTCCCCTAACATTTCCTACTACCGTCAAAGTACACTGTAATGCTTGATGGTAAGGACTGAGCTCTGAATACAAAGCCACACAAACTCCTCCAGGAAACAGTTGCTGGGCAGCCTGCTAAGCACCCAACATGGGGATGTTACATTCCCACTGGGCGTGGGCTTCCGCACTGAGATTCATGTGACCACTGATGCAGCGTTTCTGTGAAGAGCTTAAACACCACCTCAGTTCAGTTCAGTCACTCAGTCGTGTCTGACTCTTTGTGACCCCATCAACCAGAGCACACCAGGCCTCCCTGTCCATCACCAGCTCCCAGAGTCCACCCAAACCCATGTCCATTGAGTCGGTGATGCCATCCAACCATCTCATCCTCTGCTGTCCCCTTCTCCTCCTGCCCTCAATCTTTCCCAGCATCAGGGTCTTTTCAAATGAGTCAGCTTTTCGCATGAGGTGGCCAAAGTATGGGAGTTTCAGTTTCAACATCATCAGTCCTTCCAAAGAACACCCAGGACTGATCTCCTTTAGGATGGACTGGTTGGATCTCCTTGCAGTCCAAGGACTCTCAGGAGTCTTCTCCAACACCACAGTTCAAAAGCATCAATTCTTCAGTGCTCAGCTTTCTTTATACTC
>NW_011494744.1:3776274-3779718 GCF_000754665.1 Bison bison bison | reverse complement strand
TTCAGTGCTCAGCTTTCTTTATACTCCAACTCTCACATCCATACATGACCACTGGAAAAACCATAGCCTTGACTAGATGGACCTTTGTTGACAAAGTAATGTCTCTGATTTTTAATATGCTGTCTAGGTTGGTCATAACTTTCCTTCCAAGGAGTAAGCGTCTTTTAATTTCATGGCTGCAATCACCATCTGCAGTGATTTTGGAGCCCAGAAAAATAAAGTCAGCCACTGTTTCCACTGTTTCCCCATCTATCTGCCATGAAGTGATGGGACCAGATGCCATGATCTTAGCTTTCTTAATGTTGAGCTTTAAGCCAACTTTTTCACTCTCCTCTTTCACTTTCATCAAGAGGCTCTTTAGTTCTTCACTTTTTGTCATAAGGGTGGTGTCGC
This sequence comes from Bison bison bison, assembly GCF_000754665.1. Lineage (NCBI taxonomy): Eukaryota > Metazoa > Chordata > Mammalia > Artiodactyla > Bovidae > Bison > Bison bison. The sequence continues at coordinate 3,779,325 of NW_011494744.1, read as the reverse complement.
CTGCATATCTGAGGTTATTGATATTCTCCTGGCAATCTTCATTCCAGCTTGTGCTTCCTCCAGCCCAGCATTTCACATGATGTACTCTGCACAGAAGTTAAATAAGCAGGGTGACAATGTACAGCCTTAACGTACTCCTTTTCCTATTTGGAACCAGTCTGTTGTTCCATGTCCAGTTCTAACTGTTGCTTCCTGACCTGCATACAGGTTTCTCAAGAGACAAGTCAGGTGGTCTGGTATTCCCATCACTTTCAGAATTTTCCACAGTTTATTGTGATTCACACAAAGGCTATGGCATAGTCAATAAAGCAGAAATAGATGTTTTTCTGGAACTCTCTTGCTTTTTCGATGATCCAGCAGATGTTGGCAATTTTATCTCTGGTTCCTCTGCCTTTTCTAAAACCAGCTTGAACATCTGAAAGTTCACGGTTCACGTATTGCTGAAGCCTGGCTTGAGAATTTTGAGCATTACTTTACTAACATGTGAGATGAGTACAATTGTGTGGTAGTTTGAGCATTCTTTGGCATTGCCTTTCTTTGGAGTTGGAATAAAAACTGACCTTTTCCAGCCCTGTGGCCATTGCTGAGTTTTCCAGATTTGCTGACATATTGAGTGCAGCACTTTTACAGCATCATCTTTCAGGATTTGAAATATCTCAACTGGAATTCCATCACCTCCACTAGCTTTGTTTGTAGTGATATTTCCTAAGGCCCACTTGACTTCACATTCCAGGATGTCTGGCTCTAGGTGAGTGATCACACCATCATGATTATCTGGGTCATGAAGATCTTTTTTGTACAGTTCCTCTGTGTATTTTTGCCATCTCTTCTTCATATCTTCTGCTTCTGTTAGATTCCTACCATTTCTGTCCTTTATTGATCCCATCTTTGCATGAAATGTTCCTTTGGTATCTCTGATTTTCTTGAAGAGATCTCTAGTCTTTCCCATTCTGTTGTTTTCCTCTATTTCTTTGCATTGATCACTGAGGAAGGCTTTCTCTTCTCTCATTGTTATTCTTTGGAACTCTGCATTCAGATGTTTATATCTTTCCTTTTCTCCTTTGCTTTTCACTTCTCTTCTTTTCACAGCTATTTGTAAGGCCTCCTCAGACAGTCATTTTGCTTTTTTGCATTTATTTTTCTTGGGGATGGTCTCGATTCCTGTCTCCTGTACAATATCATGAAACTCCGTCCATAGTTCATCAGGCACTCTATTAGATCTAGTCCCTTAAATCTATTTCTCACTTCCACTGTATAGTCATAAGGGATTTGATTTAGGTCATACCTGAATGGTCTAGTGGTTTTCCCTACTTTCTTCAATTTCAGCCTGAATTTGGCAATAAGGAGTTAATGATCTGAGCCACAGTCAGCTCCCGGTCTTGCTTTTGTTGACTGTGTAAAGTTTCTCCATCTTTGGCTGCAAAGAATATAATCAATCTGATTTCGGTGTTGACCATCTGGTGATGTCCATGTGTAGAGTCTTCTCTTGTGTTGTTGAAAGAGGGTGTTTGCTATGACCAGTGCGTTCACTTGGCAGAATTCTATTAGCCTTTGCCCTGCTTCATTCTGTACTCCAAGGCCAAATTTGCCTGTTACTCCAGGTGTTTCTTGACTTCCCACTTTTGCATTCCAGTCCCCTATAATGAAAAGGACATCCTTTTTGGGTGTTAGTTCTAGGAGGTCTTGTAGGTCTCATAGAACCGTTCAACTTCAGCTTCTTCAGCATTACTGGTCGTGGCATAGCCTTGGATTACCGTGATATTGAATGTTACCACCACCTGGCTTCCAGCTAAACTACTGCTCATTCTCGGTCTTTCTGGGGAGAAAATTCCTCAGCACTTTCTGCACAGGTTTATCTCTGATCTGAACAACCTGTGTTTTCATTAAGAATACATAATTCAGAAGAGCACCTGGAGGGACCATCTGATCTTTGCTTGGCACCTACCCACATACCCAACAAGCAGGATAACTGCCGTGGGGGCCTGCACACTCTGTCAATGCCAAATGGCCAAGGATGATTGCCCTGCCTTGGCTAAGGAAGACTGATCTGCTTCAAACATAGGAAAAGACTGGTGAAACTTGCCTGCTACTAGATACCTGTTCATATTTCTCTACGCAGGTCAGTGATCTTTTTCTTCCCATATACATTCCTCTTGGGAACTCTGAAGCTAACGAGGAGGCCAGCTGTGGCACCTGGATTAACATTCCCATGTGTTTCTGTCCCTGACGCCATGACACAGGAACAAGCTAAGACATGATTGAAAAGATGGAAAAGCAATGAGATGGGGAAGACTGAGAAACTCTGACAGGGTCTAACTTCCCTTATTGTTGATTATTATCTGAACTTTTATTTTTAAACCACAAAGCCTTGAAATTCATGAATAATACAGGAAATCTGTAAAATGCCACTTTTCTGGAATAACCAGGACATTAAAATGCAAATTGCAGTTCCACACACAGCTGTACTCAATGTGACAAATTAAGTTCCTCTTATTCCTAGTCTTGACATTTACCTTCAAGATGTTTGTTCGATGTAGAGAGAAAGAGCAAGCAAGCAGCAGATGAGAGGAATGGCCACAACAACCCCCCAGGAGGCCAGCCTCCATGAGATGCCCTCAGCGGGTGAAAGGCCTCCCTGGGACCCTCCTTCCCCCACAGCAGAGAGCAAGGGGAAAGCCGTCTTCTGCATTGTCACACTTTGTCAAGAAAACCTTCTCCTAAAAACAGCATTCTTTCATGATAACAATCCGTCTTCAGAATGAGTAGGACAGAAATCTAGAAACTAAGTAAACTGGAAAACTTATGAGTCCCTGTTGGACCCCTAACTCCACACTTTGTTCACTCAGCTAGACTCACAAAGCCCATTCTCAAACCTTCCCTTCAGTTCAGTTCAGTTCTTCAGTCGTGTCAGACTCTTTGCGAACCCATGAATCGCAGCACGCCAGGCCTCCCGGTCCATCACCAACTCCCGGAGTTCACCCAGACTCACGTCCATCGAGTCAGTGATGCCATCCAGCCATCTCATCCTCTGTCGTCCCCTTCTCCTCCTGC
>NW_011494744.1:3763816-3776120 GCF_000754665.1 Bison bison bison | reverse complement strand
TTGGATCTCCTTGCAGTCCAAGGGACTCTCAAGAGTCTTCTCCAACACCACAGTTCAAAAACATCAATTCTTCGGCGCTCAGCTTTCTTCACAGTCCAACTCTCACATCCATACATGACCACTGGAAAAACCACAGTCTTGACTAGATGGACCTTTGTTGGCAAAGTAATGTCTCTGCTTTTGAATATGCTATCTAGGTTGGTCATAACTTTCCTTCCCTTAGTAGTCAACATATTTCTTTAGGAGGAATACCTATAATGGGCCTGGAACACTTAGGATCCATCAGCAAATAGCACAGACCAAGCTCACTGAGAGGGGGTGGGGGATGAGGAACCAACACTTCATCAGCTGCAGTGCTAAGTGTTTTACATATGAGACCACCCAATCCCCAGGAAACTGAGGCACAGAGAAGGTATTTATCTAGTGAACTTGCTGGGATGTGAACCCCTGCACCCTGGACCAAGAATCAGCATGCTTATCCACTTCATTAGATTACCTTTCTCTATAGCCCTGTCTGGGCTTCCCAGGTGACTCAGTGGTAAAGAATCCACTTGCCAATGCAGGAGATACAGGTTTGATCCCCGGGTCAGGAAGATCCCCTGGAGAAGGAAATGGCAACTCACTCCAATATTCTTGCCTGGAGAATCCTGGACAGAGGAGCCTGGTAGACTACAATCCATGGGGCCACAAAAGAGTCGGACACAACTTAGGGACTAAACAACATCAAAGGCCTCCTCCACTTGCTGTTTGTCTATAATAAAGTGTGAACCCTCCCAAGGACAGGGTCCACACCCTAGTTATCTTGGGAACCCACCCCTCACAACCCATGTATAGTTTGGGTTGCATGCGTCCTAAGTCATTTCAGTCGCGTCCGACTCTTTCCGACCCCAAGGACTGTAGCCTGGCAGGCTCCTCTGTCCACGGAATTCTCCAGGCAAGAATAGTCCAGGGGATCTTCCTGACCCAGAGGTCGAACCTGCGTCTCTTGTGTCTCCTGAATTGGTAGGGTGATTCTTTACCACTGGCGCCACCCCAGTGTTCTTGCCTGGAGAATCCATGGACAGAGGAGCCTGGTGGGCCACAGTCCATGGGGTCGCAGAGTTGGACACAACTGAGTGACTACACACAGCACACAGTGCCACCTGGGAAACCTTATGGATACTCAATAAATATTTACTGAATGAACAAATCTTCTGTTACTACTAAATTATCCTGGAGCTACAAGAGCAAATATTAGCGCCATCTAGTGGAAAGAGGCCTGGCACAGGAAAGACTACTATATTACGGAGTGGTTGACACCAATAGTCAAAGGTAGCCAAAGGTTATAGCAATTATCCGGATGACACAGGAAAATGTCTTCATGTAGGTGCCTTGCCATCATCCTACAGACCGCTGGCACTTGATCTGATAACCTAATGCTAGTTGCCCAGTATATAAAATTAACATTCCAAACCCAAATCAGATCAAGCTGTAGCATTTTTAAAGGATCAACAAAGCAGAACATTTTAAGCAGAATTCTTCTGAAAAACCCATGATCATGGACACAGCATAATAGGGAAGATCTCAAATTCTTATAGAAAAGACCTACAAACATGTATCTACAATATACGGTACTAATATTGTGAAAAGTATATGACACCAATCATTTGGAGACCAAAAATTCAATTGGGTCCAGATATAAAGCCCAAAAGGGCTTCCCAGGTGGCTTGGTGGTAAAGAATCTGCCTGTCTATGCAGGAGACACAGGTTAGATCCCTGATTCAGGAAGATCCCCTGGAGAAGGAAATGACAACCCACTTCAGTATTCTTGCCTGGGAAATCCGATGGAGAGAGGAGCCTGGTAGCCTACAGTCCATGGGGTTACCAAGAATTGAACATGACTGAGTGACTAAGCAGCAGCAACATAAAGCCCAAAAAGAATATGACTGTTTCTGATCTCTACTCCTCAGGAACCCATTGTATATTCTTTTACTAAATATTAGCTAATTGTGCTATCAATTTATTAGTATAAAATAAGAACGAAGCCTCTATATAAACCAAACAAATTGCATTTACTTCTTAAGACCTCTTATCAAAAACAATAGAAAAAGTAAGAATATTTTATTTTAATCTTCTTCATTTGCTTTTCCCCTTTGACAAAAAGTTAAAATAAAAAAAAGAACAAAAGAAGTCAATGAAAACTGCAGGCAAACATTGTTATAGGCCAAAATGCAAAAGTCAGAAAGAGTCTGTAAACTTTTAAGCCCCACTTCCTAACCAGGAAAACTCCTATTCGTCCTTAAGGACCTCGTGCAAGTGTCACATCCACTGTGATGTTCTTCCCTTCTGTGTCCCAGCTACAGCTGCACACCCTCATTACTAAGATCCTCTGCTGGGACCCTGAGGACTGCAGCCCACCAGGCTCCTCCATCCATGGGATTTTCCAGGCAAGAGTACTGGAGTGGGGTGCCATTGCCTTCTCTGACTAAGACCCTCTAGTACCTGAGAAATAACACTATCATATGATTCATATCACATCATATTATAACTATGCCCTGACATTCTTCTCCTACCTTCCTCATGAAGTTTCTCCGCACATCCACCAGCTCTATAACTACTGAAACCAGAAGTAAATAATGATCATTTGAAACAAATATTATTTCTTTCTTCCTAAGCTATTCTTTGTATTATTACACAACAAAAAAGCTCTTGAAAATAGCATAAAGACACAGCAATTCTCAAGGCCTCTACCCTGACTCTCTGTTTGTGGGTTTTTTCCCTTATGTGGTTTTCAAAACTAATCCTGCTGACAAAATCATCACTGAAAATGTAAAATAGAAGAAATAACCAAGGACTTTGGTTTTCAATGCTATTTTTGTCTGTTCTGCCCACGATAAAACTGTGTCAGGAAGGACACCCCACACACATCAGTGCATCTGCCTGAACTGCAAAGAATGTGGAAAGGCTCACTAGGAACATCAAATCCACTTCATAAATCCAAGTGCCCAGACATGATCTGTCTCTTTAAATGTTCTTGGCAAATGTACTACTGAAGGTTAACAGACAATTAAGAATCTCTCTAGTTCCATGAAAATGATAAATAAAACAGAAAGATCAGCCTTGCATGGTTACATAAAATCAGCTACAATTAAACAAAAATAAGCCACTGGGGAAAGCAGTGTGCTTGCTAAACGCATCTCACTCATATACTGTGATAGTTAAATGTTTGGATTTGGAGAGATCACAAAACCAGAATTTAAATCCATGCTCCGCCATTATGCCTCATATCTGTGAAATGGGAAGAATAAAATACAATCCTGGGTTTGTTATGAGCACTTTGCAGAGTGTCTGACATACAATAAACATTCAATAAATATTAAAAAGTTATCATCCTTTATCTTATCTCATTTATTTATTCATTAGTTCAAGAAAATAAACATTTAGTGCTAACACTAAATACTGTGCTGGAGACATTCATACATCATGGCAATTCCTATCTGGAAAAATGAAAAGATTTTATACTATGAAACTTTTTGATGCCCGTATCTTTCATTCTAGTCATGTGAGTAATAAAACATGGCTTCCAGGGTTCTACAAATATCTGACTTGAATTTCACTGTGAAAATATCACTGATGAAAATGTATCAATCACTTTTGGGAGCTACGCTATAAAGCACCACCCATCCTTGCGTTCTGATTAAACTTTGACACAAAGCAGATCCCAAGTGACTTAATTTGTGTTGCCTTGTTATCTCTGCTTTTTTCTGGAGCCTTCATGATAAAGTTTCCTCGTGGATATATTTGAACTTTATGGGAATGTGATGCTGATTAAGAAGATCTTTTCTTGTTTTGTTTCGCTAAAATTCAGACCTACCCATGTCTACTCACAGAAAACCATACAAGCCAATACACCACAACATATGTGTGTTCCATTCAATTAAATGACAGGATATATTCATAGGTATTTTTTGCCAAATGATGACAAATTAAAATAACCAAGGAACCCATTAATTGACTCTAAACTGAAACTTAACAATTACTTGCATGGGCTTGTTACCTACTATGATATTAACTTGAAACAAGTACTTCCCACTCTTTTGAGTTACTGTAATAGTTAAATTGAAGAGCAAGCTATTAAAAAATACTACCGTTTGCAATTATTCATCTGTGTGAGCCCCAATTTGCTTAATACCACGCAAAGAGGAAGAGAGTGTGCATGTACCTGAGATACAGAGAGAGACACAGAATGAAAAGAGAGGAAAGATTAAATTGGATGCTTATATTTATGCGACTAGAACTGTTTTCTACAAACAAATTTCATTGGAAGTTTATTATTGATAAATCAGCCTCATTGATCTTTTGGATGACTTTATAATAATCAAATGTCACAAATTCAAACTAACAGCTTATACTAACAAAATTCTCCTTTAATCTCTTCTACATATTTGAACCCTAGATGATATTTCTTTTAAAAGAGAGGTTCAGAAAACTGTTCCAAGCTATTCTCTTTAGTGAGCCATTACCATAGGCCAGTAACTATTATGTTCCTAGGTGAGACACAAAGAAAAATATTACTGAGTACCTGTCCACAAGGTTTAAATCTAGAAGAGACAGACATATTGACATTTACAATAAGGTAGTATGTGGGACGTGCCAACAAAGTAAGTGTGCAATTATATACAATACCTGGAGGAGTGAGGAGGCAGATTGGGGGATGATCAATTTCAACTGGAAAGTTAAAGGAATTAGTATTTAATGAGTATTTAAGTTGCGCATTGAATACTGATTAGAATTGAACACAAAGATTAAATGGAAAGATTCAAAGGAAGAATGCTTAAGAAAACATGCATGATCCAGTGTGTATATATACATTTTTGTTCACGTCCACTGAAGGGAGGAGGGGAGGAGACAGAACATTCTGAGACAAGGTGAGCTTAAATTAAAATATGTCACAGCCCCTGAAACTGTACCTAGAATAAAGATGTACGTTTGGTATTTAACATACATCTAATGAGCCAAAAGAGAAAATGTTTAAACTGAACTGTTGATATTGCCTTCCAGTTTTTTCTTTCAGCCAAGATACCATTATAATTTCCAGTAAGTTAAAGCTTGAAAATCCTCCTGTTTCTTGATCTTTCCTAACGATTTCTCACATAAAAATTATTCCAGTTTTTGACAAGAGTTTTATTTCTTCAAATTTTAAGTATCTGGTTATAGCTGCTCCATATAGTTCTTTGGTAGTTACCTGAGAAATCTCCAAGGCTATCTGTGGTATAGTCTAAAAAATACATCATGAAATTAAAGAACTTTGAAAAAAGAAGGAACCATAAGATCAAGTAACTCAAGTTTCTTATTTTCAAAGGCATCTATAACCCATAAAAGTTAGATGATGCTGTTGAAATAATGAAATGAAACAGAAGGTGGAACAATTTTTTTAACACAAAAACCACTAAAAAATATTTTTTTAAGTGTCACACAAGTTAACCACACAAGCTCTCAGCTCAGTTCAGTCGCTTGGTCATGTCCGACTGCAATGCCACACACTGCAGCACACCAGGCCTCCCTGCCCATCACCAACTCCAGGAACTTGCTCAAACTCACGTCCACTGAGTCAGTAATGCCATCCAACCATCTCATCCTCTGTTGTCCCCTTTTCCTTCTGCCTTCAATCATTCCCAGTATCAAGGTCTTTTCCAATGAGTCAGCCCTTAGCAACACATGGCCAAAATATTGGACTTTCAGCTTCAGCATCAGTCCTTAAAATGAATATTCAGGACTGATTTCTTTTAGGATGGACTGCTTGGATCTCCTTGCAGTCCAAGAGACTCTCAAGAGTCTTCTCCAACACCATAGTTCAAAAGCATCAATTCTTTATGGTCCAACTCTCACATCCATACATGACTACTGGAAAAACCACAGCTTTGACTAGATGGACTTTGTTGGCAAAGGAACGTCTCTGCTTTTTAATATGCTGTCTAGGTTGGTCATAACTTTTCTTCCAAAGAGTAGGTGTCTTTTAATTTCATGGCTGCAGTCACCATCTGCAGTGATTTTGGACCCCAAGAAAATAAAGTCTGTCACTGTTTCCATTGTTTCCCCATCTATTTGCCATGAAGTGATGGGACCAGATGCCATGATCTTAGTTTTCTGAATGCTGCGTTTTAAGCCAGTTTTTTCACCCTCCTTTTTCACTTTCATCAAGAGGCTCTTTAGTTCCACTTTGCTTTCTGCCATAAGGGTAGTGTCATCTGTATATCTGAGGTTATTGATATTTCTCCCAGCAACCTTGATTCCAGCTTGTGTTTCATCCAGCCCAGCATTTCTCATGATGTACTCTGCATATAAGTTAAACAAGCAGGGTGACAATATACAGTCTTGATGAACTCCCTTCCCAATTAGGAACTGGTCTGTTATTCCATGTCTGGTTCTAACTGCTGCTTCTTGACCTGCATACAGATTTCTCAGGAGGCAGTTAAAGTGAAGTGAAGTGAAAGTCACTCAGGAGTGTCCAACTCTTTGCGACCTCATGGACTATACAGTCCGTGGAATTCTCTAGGCCAGGATACCAGAGTGGGTAGCCTTTCCCTTCTCCAGGGGATCTTCCCAACCCAGGGATCGAACCCAGGTCTCCCACACTGTAGGCAGATTCTTTACCAGCTGAGCCACCAGGGAAGCCCAGGGCAGGTAAGGTGGTCTGGTATTCCCATCTCTTTAAGAATTTTCTAGTTTGTTGTTATCCATACAGTCAAAGGATTTAGTGTAGTCAATAAAGAAGAAGTAGATGTTTTTCTGGAATTCTCTTGCTTTTTCTATGATCCAATGGATGTTGGCAATTTGATCTCTGGATCAAATTGGCTACAGCCATACCAGATGGAAATAATTATAATTCTTGATTTACAATACATTATCAACATTGCTCCATGTATGACTCTCTTTTTCATTTATTTTTTTTATCTTTAAAAACACAGGGAACACCATGAATACACCATCCATCCCAAGAACCATGATGGAGACTATCATATCTATCCATGGACATCTGCCTGTTTCTTTCTCTGCCTTCCAAGGGAAGACTTCATGGTCAGACTTGAATCAAGGATGATCAGTAGCATTTGGATAGATGGAAAATAAAATCTTGAACAAAGTGCAGATACACAAAAAAACTAGAACTAGGAGGGAGTAGGGGGGATACAAAGACCTCTACAGCTGAAATAATAATTTGTGGGAGGACTTAAGAGAAAATGCATCTATGGGTAGAGAGCTCTAAATGCCACCTAAGAGGTCTTAAGCTTATCCTGAAGACAGTGGGGAGATTTTCAAAGGGAAAATGAATGATCAAAGTAGTGTTTGGGGAAAGTTGGCAGGATAAATAAAAGCAAAATAGACTGAAGGGAAGGAAACCAAAGTCAGAAAGTTCAGAGTTGTGCAAGGAAATCTCACAGTAAATGATCACTGGCCAACATTCCAATAGCAGCCACTCTCTGCTTCCCATAAAAATACCCACTCCTCGTGAAAAATAGATACGACTTATAAAATTACTTATGTGAATAATAAAACTATTAACAAGAACCCTCAGACTATCTTTTAAAATATTCAACAAGACATAGCTTAAAATAAACACATCTATTTAAAAGCACAGAGAGTTAAAGGATGCTGCTTCTAAGTCACTTCAGTCATGTCTGACTCCGTGCGACCCCATAGATGGCAGCCCACCAGGCTCCCCCGTCCCTGGGATTCTGCAGGCAAGAACACTGGAGTGGGTTGCCGTTTCCTTCTCCAGTGCATGCAAGTGAAAAGTGAAAGTGAAGTTGCTTAGTCGTGTCCAACCCTCAGCGACCCCATGGACTGCAGCCTTCCAGGCTCCTCCATCCACGGGATTTTCCAGGCAAGAGTACTGGAGTGGAGTGCCATTGCCTTCTCCAGAGTTAAAGGATAAACAGAGGCAAATACTAATTTTAAAAAAAGCAGATGGCCGTATTAATTTCAGATGAAGTATACAATTCAGCTGGCCTGAAATGTCTACAGGAAAATATAAATTTCACAGATTAACCCCTCGAAGAAGTAGACTAGTTAACAGTATACTAAATAGACTAGTTAGTAACCTACTAAATAGACTAGTTAGTAGTGAAGGAAATTAAAGGGGAAAAAGAGGCTCCAGAACCAGATGTTCTAATATGGACAAAAAGATGTAAACCTATCTAATTCATTTTATAAATCTAATATAATTCTAATATCTGAAAAAAAAACTAGCTCCATTTAAGAACAAATTGTTGATATTAACTACAGACCAGTTTCATGTCTTTAATTTTAATAGGTGTTACATAGAGTCTGTTATATAATAGGCACTATGCTAAAGCACAAGAAAAAAATACAGTCTCTATATTCCTAGTACTTATAGTCTAGCCAGTAAACAAGTAGTTATTAGTGTTATGGGATAGACATAAGAGACATAAAAATTACAAAAAATACTGACAAACATTTTGAAATAAACTAAAAGAGCCACTCATAATGGCTGGAGGTTATTACCAGGAATGCAGGTATAATGTTCAGAAATGTATTTATATCATTGTGTATCAACATATCTAATATATCTAATATATATTAGCATATATACAAGAAATTCACATTAAAAAGAAATTTTTAAAAACAAAAAATAGTATCAGCTCATAATTACAGATCAGTGTATACTATAACTTCTACATGTATTCATCGATTCCTTGATGTATAAAGAGTGTTTTTTAAAAACAGAGTTTGAAAGCAAGAAGAGGGTACCTTCAGAGAAACAAAACTCACATGGAATCCCTTAAAGACAAAAAGTACATGCATGCATACTAAGTCATTTCCAACTCTCTGCAACCCCATGGACTGCAGCCCACCAGGCTCCTCTGTCTATGGGGTTTCCCAGGCAAGAATACTGGAGTGGTTTGCCATTTCCTCCTCCAGGGAATCTTCCCAACTCAGGGATCAAACCTGCGTCTCCTGAGGCTCCTGTATTGGCAGGCTGATTCTTAACACTGAGCCAAGTAGACTGGATCAGATTTAAAAAGGAACCACAGTTCAAAATGCGCTGAGAAAAATGACTGCTGAAAAACAAAGGGGAGCTTCTGGGACTGCTCTAAGCTAGGAGGCAAGACGGATATAGGAGGGGGATCCAAGGCAACTGATGGTGTGATTTGAGTGGGGACAGTTATCACAGTATAAACAGACAGGCAGATTTGTCACTCTCCACTCACCCCTGTGCCCCAAGCGCTAACTAGGAGGACAGCCCACCTGGAAACGCACCCTCCCCCTCATCATTACTAGGGCACTGCGGTGAAAGAGACACCATCGGCAGATAAGCAGGATGAGCCCACAACCAAGAACCACAAAATATTTTAGGGGAGAACCAAAATCAACAAAGTGAAGCACCAACTCAACAAAACCTAACAGAGGAGGAATTATTAGAACAAATAGGAAGAGACTTGAAAAGAGGTATAATTTTTAAAAACATAATTAATAATCCCAAAATGATCACACAAGATATTAGTCAATAAAAAGTAAAAGTCTGTATAGAAATTATATCTTAGAAACATAACGGGAGATTTGTTTTCTCAAAATGAGTTAAGTAATTCTAAGCTCATCTAGAAGAATAAAATACTTAGATGATATTAGCCAAGGAAATAAGTGGTCTCATCAAATAATAAAAAATTAAAACAGCAAGATACTGGCATAAGAACTGATAATCAATCAGATATAAAAATGCCCAGAAACAGACCTCAATATGTATTAAAGCTTTCTATAACAATGAAAACAATGAAAGAATGGAATGTTAAAAAAAAAAATCCAAGAAATAGCTAAAATAAATCACAAATATTTAAATTATCAAAGGATATATAAAGACATCTTAAGCAAAAGTGAAACCTAAGAAATAAAAGAAGACAGATTTAACTGTACTAAAAATATCACCAAAAATGAAAAGCAAATGATAACTCAGAAAAATATATCTGCAACACGTATGACAAAAAAGGGACTATCCTCCAAATGTAGAAAGCTCCTATGAGTTAAATTTTAATTAGTATAGATATTGAGATACAAAGAAAAAAGATTCTTTGAATATTCACCATCTTAATACATATCTCTAAATTGCAAAAGTAAGAATTTTATTTCCTTTGTAATTTTTTGTATATGCCAAATTTTCTACAATGAACAATTTTATAATCAGAAATAATTAGAAACAAAAGTTATTTCTAAATCAATAAAATGAAGAACACACAGGCAAAGACAATTCACAAAAGAACAACAGAAGGCCAGTTAAGATGCAATAAAATTGGACATTACTAATCAAAAATGCAAAACGAGATGCTATGTTTGTTTCTTAAAATGTCAAACTTTTTTTAAGTTTTTTTAAAAATGATACTACCAAATGTTGGCAAGAATGCAATGAAACACGTACTTCACATACTCTTAGTGGTGAAAACAGGACTGGTATAATCTTTCTGAAGAATGTGGCAATATATGCCATAAATACTAAAAATATACAAACTCATACTTTCTACTTACAGAAAATTAGCCTGAGAAAATAGTCAGAGTGGCAAACTGGTATTTTCATCACACTCTTTAATAATGGTCAAAAATGACAAATAACCTGAAGTATATCAACATATATATATATATATATAACAAAATAAATTATGGTAAACAATTATGCAGTCTCTAAAAGATACAGTTTTTAAAAATGACTTAATTGTGGGGTAACTGCACTCAAAACAATGTTAAAAGAAAACAACAACACATAAAATTCTATCTACAGGGAGAATTTAAAATGGTACAGTCACTATGGAAAATAGTAGGTAGTTTGTAAAAAAAAAAAAAAAGGAATTAGCAGACGAATGGATAAGAAAGCTGTGGTACATATACACAATGGAGTATTATATGGCCATTAAAAAGAATACATTTGAATCAATTCTAATGAGGTGGATGAAACTGGAGCCTATTATACAGAGTGAAGTAAGCCAGAAAGAAAAACACCAATACAGTATACTAATGCATATAGATGAAATTTAGAATGATAGTAATGATAACCCTGTATGTGAGACAGCAAAAGAGACAGATGTATAGAACAGTCTTTTGGACTCTGGGAGAGGGCGAGGGTGGGATGATTTGGGAGAATGGCATTGAAACATGTATATTATCATTTGTGAAATGGATCGCCAACCCAGGTTCGATGCATGATACAGGATGCGCGGGGCTGGTGCACTGGGATGACCCAGAGGGACAGTATGAGGAGGGAAGGGGGAGAGGGGATCAGGATGGGGAACATGTGTACACCTGTGGCGGATTCATGTCGATATATGGGAAAACCAATAAAACATTGTAAAGTAATTAGCCTCCAATTAAAATAAATAAATTTATATTTTAAAAAATAAATAAATAAATAAATTTAGGGGGAAAAATAAAATAAATAAATTTATTTTGAAAATAATAAATAAAAAAAAGAGACACTGAAAAAAAAAGAAATTAAAAACAGAATTAGCATATAACCCATAAATTTCACTTCTGGATATACACCCCCAAAAAACAGAAAGCAGGGTCTTGAAGAGACACGTGTACATTCATGTTCAAAGCAGCATTATTCACAGTAGCTGAAAGGTGAAAGCTACCCAACAGACGAATGGATCAGCAAGATATGATATATCTATACAACAGAATACTATTCAGCCTTAAAGAAGGATATTCTGACACAAGCTACAATATGGAAGAACCTTAAGGATATAATGCTGAGCAAGATAAAGACAGTCACAAAAAGACAAACACTATCTGATTTCCATTAATATGTGGTAACGAGAGTAGTTACATTCATAGAGACAGAAGACAGAATGGTGGTTACCAGGGGATGAGCAGAGAGAGGAATAGAGAGCTATTTACTGGGTACAGAATTTCACTTTTGCAAGATGAAAAGAACTGTACAGTTTAGTAATGATTAATACTAAATTTCAATAACCTCAGACATGCAGATGACACCACCCTTATGGCAGAAAGTGAAGAGGAACTAAAAAGCCTCTTGATGAAAGTGAAAGAGGAGAGTGAAAAAGTTGGCTTAAAGCTTAACATTAAGAAAACGAAGATCATGGCATCTGGTCCCATCACTACATAGGAAATAGATGGGGAAACAGTGGAAACAGTGTCAGACTTTATTTTGGGGGGCCCCAAAATCACTGCAGATGGTGACTGCAGCCATGAAATTAAAAGACTCTTCCTCCTTGGAAGGAAAGTTATGACCAAACTAGATAGCATATTGAAAAGCAGAGACATTACTTTGCCAACAAAGGTCCGTCTAGTCAAGGCTAGT
>NW_011494744.1:3763509-3763716 GCF_000754665.1 Bison bison bison | reverse complement strand
TGGACTGTGAAGAAAGCTGAGCACCAAAGAATTGATGCTTTGAACTGTGGTGTTGGAGAAGACTCTTGAGAGTCCCTTTGGACTGCAAGGAGATCCAACCAGTCCATTCTGAAGGAGATCAGCCCTGGGTGTTCTTCAGAAGGAGTGATGCTAAAGCTGAAACTCCAGTACTTTGGCCACCTCATGCAAAGAGTTGACTCATTGGAA
>NW_011494744.1:3758921-3763409 GCF_000754665.1 Bison bison bison | reverse complement strand
GATGGCTGGATGGCCTCACTGACTCGATGGACGTGATTCTGAGTGAACTCCGGGAGTTGGTGATGGACAGGGAGGCCTGGCGTGCTGCGATTCATGGGGTCGCAAAGAGTCAGACACAACTGAGTGACTGAACTGAACTAAATTTTATGTTATGTGCACTGTACTACAATTTTTTAAATGGGGGAAAAAACTAAGCCTGAACCCACTTTTGAAAAACATTGATATGGAAGAGAAAAAGAAAATTATCACCTCCCTTGACCATCTCTACTACCACTGTTTTCTAAGGAGACTGATGGTATAAACAAAAAGATTAAAAGTTATCTGAGCAATAAATATTACTAATAAAATAATATCCTCCATAAGATATAAGAAGTTTAGGAAATGAAGCAAAAAGCAAGAGAGAAAGGAAAAGATATACCCAACTGAATGCAGAGTTCCAGAGAACAGCAGGAGAGAGAAGACTTTCTTAAATGAACAATGCAGTGAAGGAGAGGTAAACAACAGAATGGGAAAGACTAGAGATCTCTTCAGAAAATTGGAGATACCAAGGGAACATTTCTTGTAAGGATGGGCATGATAAAGGACAGAAAAGGCAAGGACTTAACAGAGACAGAAGATATTAAGAAGAGGTGGCAAAAATACAGAAAAACTGTTCAATAGGTTTTAGTGACTGGGATAACCACGATGGTGTTGTCACTTATCTAGAGCAAGACATCCTGGCACATGAAGTCAAGTGGGCCTCAGGAAGCATTACCACAAACAAAGCTAGCGGAGGTGACGGAATTCCAGCTGAGCTATTTCAAATCTTAAAAGATGATACTGTTAAAGAGCTGCACTCAATATGTCAGCAAATTTGGAATATTCAGCAGTGGTCACAGGACTGGAAAAGTTTTCATTCCAATACCAAAGACAGGCAGTGCTGAAGAATGTTCATACTACCAGACAACGGCATTCATTTTGCATGCTAGTAAGGTTATGCTCAAAATCCTTCAAGCTAGGCTTCCACAGTACATGAACTGACAACTTACAGAGGTACAAGCTGGGTTTAGAAAAGGCAAAGGAACCAGAGATCGAATTGTCAACATTCACTGGATCATAGAGAAAGCAAGGAATTAAAAAAAAAAAAAAAAAAAACCTACTTCTGCTTCACTGACTATGCAAAAAGCCTTTGATCTGTGTAGATCACAACAAACTGGAAAATTTTTAAAGAAATGGGAATGCCAGACCCTGTTTCCTGTCGCCTGAGAAACCTGTATGTGGGTCAAGAAGCAACTGTTAGAACCTTACATGGAAAAATTGACTGGTTCAAAATTGGGAAAGGAGTACAACAAGGCTGTATACTGTCACCTTATTTAACTTATATGCAGAGTACATCAGGCAAAATGCTGGGCTGCATGAATCACAAGCTGAAATCAAGATTGCTGGGAGAAATATCAACAACCTCAGATATGCAGATGATACCACTCTAATGGCAGAAAGTGAAGAGGAGCTAAAGAGCCTCTTGATGAAGGTGAAAGAGGAGAGTTAAAATGTTGGCTTAAAATTCAACATTCTAAAAAACTAAGATCATGGCATCTGGTCCCATAAATTCATGGCAAATAGAAAGGGAAAAAGTGGAAACAGTGACAGATTTTGTTTTCTTGGGGTCCAAAATCACTGCAGATAGTGACTGCAGCCATGAAATTAAAAGACGCTTGCTCCTTGGAAGGAAAGCTATGGCAAACCTAAATAGCGTATTAAAAAGCGAAAACATCACTTTGCCAACAAAGACCAATATAGTCAAAGCTATGGTTTTTCCAGTAGTCACGTACAGATGTGAGAGCTGGACCATAAAGAAGGCTGAGCGCCAAAGAATTGACGCTTTTGAACTGTGGTGTTGGAGAAAATTCCTGAGTGCCCCTTGCAAGGAGATCAAACCACTCAATCCTAAAGGAAATCAGTCCTGAGTATTCATTGGAGGGACTGATGCTGAAGCTCCAATACTTTGGCTGCCTGATGCAAAGAACTGACTCACTGGACCAGACCCTGATGCTGGGAAAGACTGAAGGCGGGAGGACAAGGGGGCGACACAGGATGAGATGGTTAGATGGCATCACTGACTCAATGAACGTGAGCTTGAGTAAGCTTCAGGAGTTGGTGATGGACAAGGAGATCTGGCATGCTGCAGTCCGTGGGGTCACAAAGAGTCGGACATGACTGAGTGACTGAACTGAACTGAAAACTCCATTACTGAAGAGAATTTACAATATGTTATAAATGGCTTCTAAATACTTTGTGCAAGTGGATTCTTCTAGGAAAGCTCAGAGAAGAGGCTGAGTGGCAGCTGACATCTGGGTTATATAAGAAATGTCTAAGAAAAAAGACGGGAAGGATACCTCCTAACTGTCCATGATGGTTATTTCTGGATGGCAGAACTCCTGGTGGATTTTCTTCTTGTTCATATGTATTCATTTATGTATTTTCTAAACTTTCTACAAACAGTATGGGGGGAGTTATTTTTCAGTGGTTGTTTTGGAGTACAGTGAAAAAAAAAACAAGGGAGAAGTGATAAGCATGAAAGAAAGGTTAAGCAAGAGACATGCTGTGTGAAAGACAAAACACAGGATTAGGGCTAGGCCCACTGAGGAGCTTTATCTTTTTTGCAGTTGATTCATTTTCTGATTCACTGTTCTCATACATATTTGTCAAGATTCAAAGGACACCAAAATGAAGAAGATTCAGTTCTTGCCCTCAAGCAGCCGGTTCTTCAGTCAGTTCTTACTTACAGGCAGTTCACCATAAAGGCAGAGGAGAAGAACTGGACAAATGCTGCACACGAAGGATAAACTGTAAAAAGAACTAGAAATCTTATCAAAGTACCAACTGGAAGCTAGGATGGAAAAATGCTTGGAATTAGTATAAATCAATAGACGCGAGATTCCACCTTAACTATCTCAATTATTCCACTGAGGAACAAAAGCCCCATAGAACCATGGAGAATGTATCAAGAAAGATGTGCCCCTAAGCAAACTGTCCCAACAGTGCATGTTCAGGCAGCTAACATTTTGATAAGTATTTTTGAATGAAATCTTTCAAAAATAATGTGTATGCTTTTTTGGCATCCCGAAAGAGAATCTGCAGAACAAAATCTAATGTTTTCCTGATGACTCAATGTCACCATGAAAAGAATCAAGTATTACGCTGCCTGTGACACAGCTATGCCCTCAGAAGCTACTGGGTTCTCTAGGATTATTTCCTCCATACTGGGTCCAGATTTCTAGGTTTTTCTCCTTGTATGTGTTTCCAGCAGCTTTTTATAGCTTTTATCTTAAATACTTGAATTTTAGAGCTGGAAGGGAACTCAGAGATTAACCAGTTTAACCCACTCATCTCACAAGAGGAAACTGTTCCCTCCTTCACTCTAAAGTTCTATCTCCAACTTGGTGACATTTTAATGCTCCTGCTGTGATTGACACCTCTCCCTTTTCCGATCTTTCTGCCTCTGACAACTGGGAAGCCAGATAAGCAACCCTATTACAATGATACCAAAAATAGCCATAATCGAAATGGAAAAAAATATTCTAAGAACACAAAGTCTGACTTTTACCATTGTTCCCTTGGGCCATATATTGTGGGAACATGGAGGCCTCCTTTCTATTCTTCAGGTTTGGTGAATCTGTTTACAATATGAAACTGAAGGTTTCCAGGACTGTCAAATGATGAATGCTCATCCTCTGAAAAGGAGGACTTCTTCCCCTTATGAACTGTGTGGACTTGAGTAATTATTCTAAGCCTTGGTTTGCTCACGTGTATAAAGGGAACACAGAAGAGGAAATAGCAACCCACTCTAGTATTCTTGCCAAGAAAATCCCATGGACAGAAGAGCTGGACGGGCTTCAGTCAATGGATCATAAGGAGTTAGACAAGACTGAGCATCTGAGCACACACACACATAAAGGAAATAAAGTTTAAGTCACATGCTTTAATGAGTGCTCAAAAAATGGGACGTGTTCTTGCTGTGCCTCCCCACTTTTCCTTAAGCAGCACAAGAAGGAATATTTGCTAATGGACATCTTCATTTTCTGCAGCAGCTTCAGGACCTGAGTACAATCCTGCTCAAAGCAAAATGGGTTCTTCACAGGGCTTCTCAATGTAGATCCCATTAGAATCACCTGGGGGCTTGGAAAAGGAGCGCTGCTTACACGTTACCTGCAGATATTCTGACTGGATTGGCCTGGGTTGGGGCCCAGGTAGAAGTTCCTTTTAAGAAGTCTCCAGATGATTTTCACAGGAGCCCAGGTTGTGAGTTAATGCTCCAGAGAAAAGCCTTGAGTTCTGCTAAGCCTCCATGCCTGTCTGTGTGAGATCAGGACCCCTAAAAGCCCACTGTTCACTGGCCAGACCTTGGATTGGACCCTTTGCATAGGCAGCCATAAAATTTGCCTCCTAATTTTATTCAAATCTTTGGTCAAATGTCTTCATACTGGAAACAAATGGAACCCAGACTAC
>NW_011494744.1:3749975-3758821 GCF_000754665.1 Bison bison bison | reverse complement strand
ACCCAGACTACTCACTAAAAAGGCATTTTGCCTTGCTTCACCGTGTTTCAATTTGCTGCAAAGCACAAATTATTTACTACT
Source organism: Bison bison bison (assembly GCF_000754665.1). Lineage (NCBI taxonomy): Eukaryota > Metazoa > Chordata > Mammalia > Artiodactyla > Bovidae > Bison > Bison bison. Next base: position 3,758,740 of record NW_011494744.1, on the reverse strand, counting down.
ACACTTCTTAGTCTATGTGTCATATGAGTCCCTCCACTAGATCCAAGGTTCTTTGAGAACAAAGATTTGGCCTGGTTTGTTCATTCTCTATTCCCAATGCAGTGAACAGAATCCATTCCATATTAAGTGCTAATCAGTATTTGCCAACAATATGTGAAAAAAATGAATTACATACTACTTAGAAAATATATGAATGAGAGAAAATATCTGCAAAGTATATGTCTGATAAAGAAAGGGCTTGTATCTAGAATATATAAAGAGCTCCTACAATTGATAATAAAACCGCAAACAACTAAAAAGTGGGGAAAAGTTTTGAATAGACATCTCACCAAAGAAAATACACAACGGGCTAATAAAATGCTCAAACTCAGGACTGGGTAGGAAAACACGAATTTAATGACAACAAAATTCCACTATAAACCTACTACAGTCGCAATAAAACAACTGGTATGAACATAAAGAAACTGAACTCCCATTCATTGCTTCCGGGAGTGTACAGCAAACATCTTGGAAAATAGTTCAATCATTTCTTAGAAAGTTAAATATGTTTAACTCTGACTGTAATTCCACTCATAGTTATCTTACCCAAGAAAAATAAAATCAATGTCCACATAAGGACTTACCACTATTTATAGTAGCAAAAAAAAAAAAGTGGAAATATTCCAGATGTCCTTCATTGTTAAGTGAATAAACAAAACACAGTATATACATAAAATAGAATACTGTTCTGCAAATATGTGTGTGTGTGTGTATGTGTGTGTGTATAAAAGGAATGACCTACAGCTACATACTGTAGTATAAATGAACCTCAAAAATATATTATGCCAAGTGAAAGAAGCAAGGTACAAAAGACCACATATTGTATGATTCTATTTACATGAAATTTCAAAAAAAAAAAAAAGGCAAATCTATAGATACTGAAAGCAGAAGACTAGTTGTCTAGGAGTGGTAAACGGGAAATAAGGGCATATGGAATTTGGAGATGTACTGAAAATTTTCCAGAACTGGATTGAGGGGATATATTCACAACTCCATAAATTCACTCAAAATCACTCATCTGTGTACTTACATTGGGTAAATTTTACAGCGCGTAAAGTCCTTCGCTAAAGCTGTTAAACAATAACAATGACAAGACGAAATAAAAACCATCACGGAAATACATGTTCCTTCCATTCCCTCCCAGAAGATCTCTCCCACTCCCTTTTCATTAATGCTGCTTCTCTCTCCACTATGGCAATCAGACATGCCTAGGGCTGCGGACCCAAGTCAATAGGGATCTGCTGGGTTTGGGACCTTGTCTTTGAATAGCATACCCCGTCCCCCCATAAATTCTCCCAAATAGCCAGTGATTTGTTGATAATTTTGAATCACAACCCTAAATAGCACCATTAAGGCTTAACCTTTACTTCTGTGGTCCACCCACTTTGAATTGTCCTCTTGGTTCCCATGCTCACTTTTGTCCTGGACGGTAGCTTTGGTTTAGCCTTATTCCTCAAAGCATACACGTGAAACAAGAACCCTCCACTCCATCCCAGATCCTGGGCAAAGAACCTCCTTGAGATCAGCACCAGCTAGTTTCCCACTACTTCTGGGGAGGAGCAGAGTTCAGGCAGTATCTCACAAGCTAAAAGGAATATTCCAGGAAATCCCATCCTCCTTCAAAAATGAGGACCCCTTTTATATAAATGTCAAAACATTTTTCAAACCCACGTTTAGTAGTCATTGTACTTCTAGTATCAGTTGACTGAAAAAATTCAGAATGACACAAAGGTATGATAGCTTAAATGCTCTTAAGTAAATTTGCATTTTATTAATCATAACTACATCTACATTAATCAGGAAGGAAAATTTGCTATTTCAAAAAATAGGGAAGTACTCCAGCTACTTCTGCATTCTGAGAAAGGGAAGAATTAATTTCTGGGGGAAAATGTCATTGTTTTGCTTAGAATGACACAGCCCCTAGGGCATGAAAGGGAAGGCTCTAGGCTAAACTGATGAGAGAGAGGCTAAAGAAAAACAAATTGCTCTACGTAATAAAATAATACAGTTATTTTAAGCTGTTCCTAGGTAGCTTAAGAGAGTAATGGCTTTCAATTTTGTTTTTGTTGTTAGGGGTGTGGGCAAATAGGGAAGGAAAGACTCCCAACACATGGAAAGAGATGTTGGAGGAAAAAAAGTTGATAAGAAGAGGAAATGAACTTGAATCAGGCCACTCTTTTTTGGAGCAAGAACCTGGAGGCTGATAGAACAACTCGACCAACAAAAGGGAGATATCCACTGTAGGAAATGCAGTTCCCGACCATTTTCTTGAGTTATTTCTTTAGAATCATAAGAACTACAAGTGATTTTACAGATACTGGGCGAAGATCCCAAGCATCTAAACCAGGAGATACAGGGATCAAAAGTCAACATAGGCCCCACAGTCCTGCCAAGTTGGTGTTTCAAAGGACAGTTGTAACATCCTAACACTGTAGTGAAAGCAACAATTTCCACAACTTACAAAAAAGCACTCTTGCATAAACATTTTTATTTTCACCACCAAAATATCCTATGAGAAAGGTATTACCAACTCAACTCTATAACGGGGAAATTGAGGCTCAAAGAGAATGAAATGATACTTATAGCTAATAAGGAAGCCACAGAATGAGAACTAAAAGAAAAGCCTTTGCATTCCAAAAGCAGTGCTCTTTCTACATCAACACAGGTATGGAAAAGGAGTAAGAAAATAAAAGGGCATCAATAAAATTCTAATTAATTTTATCAGATTTCAGTAGCCAATACAGAACACCTGAGAGGTCAAAGAACGAAGCACTGCTCAAGACAGATTAGATGCTACTGCTAACTTTAAACCACTTCCCACTCAACAATATGAATATTCATTAATTTAATAATTAAATACTTACTTTTTATCTTATGCCAGTGCACTGACAAAAGCGAAGTTTCAGTAATTGTAACTTGAACACTGTTCAATAATTGTTATCAATAAACGGTATAATGATATTCTTCCCTTGATGGTGAAGTGAAAGTTGCTCAGTTGTGTCTGACTCTTTGCGACCCCATGGACCATACTGTCTTCCTCTCTTCCCTGGTGTCTCAGCTGGTAAAAAATCCGCCTGCAATGTGGGAGACCTGGGTTTGATCCCTGGGTTGGGAAGATCCCCTGGAGAAGAGAATGGCTAACCACTCCAGTATTCTGGCCTGGAGAATTCCATGGGCTGTACAGTTCATAGGGCCACAAAGAGTCAGGCACAACGGAGCAACTTTCACTTCACTTCCCTTGATGGTAAGAACCTGATTCACTGCCATATTGGTTTGTGGATGTCATAAGCTGATGCCTTTCTTAAAAGAACAAACAGTATCTACCCTGAAAGACATTAATTACACTGGACACAAACCATCTGCCTACACTGCTTTTAAATTTGTAACCAGATAAACACAGAAGCCCATTCGTGACTTTTTTCACTCTAGACCACCCAAGGTAAGACAAAAGTCATAGCTGAGAAGTTGCCCAAGTACAGCTGAGCAATGACGCAGGTCAAAGTCATCACAGGAGGATGTGAGCCAGCAAAATCGCCCTATTAACAAAGGAAATAAAAAAATAACTTCCTCAACTTATGTTCTGCCAGTCACTGTCTTTTGTCACTGGAGTTACTAGACAAGAAGTCAGCCCAGTGTGCCTTCCAAGTTCTGGTTCTGCCACTTGGTCAGTTTCTCCAACACTTTCTCCGTGCTTCAGTCTTCTCTTTATAGAATGTAATGGTTTAACTACATGATCTCTAGAATCCTCTGTCAATCAGCAATCAGCGAGATACAGACTGTACACTCAAATTAGGATAATTCAAGGAGACTATTTACAGAGGGATGGGCAGGAGGTAGGGAAAGTACAAAGGACTGAGAAGCCACAGGAGAATCGCCATCTTGGGAAAAGGCAGGAAGAAGGAGGCAGTTACAGGACAGAAGGAAGGAGTCGTGTAGCAAGGGCCACCATGAGAGGAGCAGCGACTCCCCATCACAGGGTACAGTCAGTGCCAGGTGACCACCCCGCAGAAAGGGCTGGATCTCCCTTTCATGTCCTCCACTGGACTTGCGGTTGGCTGAACCCAACCAGGAGCCAAAGAGCACATCCATTTTCCAGGGAAGGAAGAGACTGGAGAAGGATAGAGAGTAAGACCTGGAGACGGGAATCAGCACAGCTCTTTGAAGTTTTAACACTCGCTGATTCTGTTTGTCTGGCACTTTGAGGGGACAACTTGACCTCGTCTGACCACTGACATGCCAAACCTGGACCTTCTGGGCAGTCGGGAATGGGTACAGAGCAACATTCCCAGCAAGGTCAGCCCCTATCCTATCCCTGTACAGAATATTTCCGGGTCCTGATATCATGCTCCTAGGTGAACCCTGAAGGTCAGACATGTTATTTGATTTTCATCTTTAGGAGAGAATACATAATCTAAAAGGAATAGACCATATTTTCCATCTACTTCTTTGTGAAGCATAAGAGTTAAGATACCAACGCTGAAATCACATCAAATCAAACCCAAGTTTGATTCCAGGTTCTGATTCTGGGTAACTCGATTAAACTCTCTAAGCTTCTCCTTGTTTGTAAAATGGGGATAACAGAACCTACCATGTGACTGGGAAGATTCAGAGACGGTCAGCATGTAGCACAGGGCCTGAGTGATACAAGGCAACCTTTAGTCCTTCACTGGGTATTAATCTAATAACGTTTCTTGGGGAGTTGTTAATGACTATTACCTGAGTTATTTTCCTCCTCCTTCATTCTGACTCTGAAGGACTCCTTCAAATGACTTTCTAGGGTTCCCAAAATGCCAACAATCAATCACAGATTTTTACTGAGGCTACACATTAAACGAATTTGTTTGAAGAGTTATCACCTCAGACAAGACAAAATGAATAGCTTTCAGAGGAAAAATTGTTCATTTTGAAATCATAAATCTTACACATTGAAAACAAAATCAAACCCAAAGAAGATATAAATCAATCATCACATAATACCATTGAAAAATATAATTTAGAAAAAGGAAACTTGGATTCTATCAAAGGGATTAATTTTGTCCAGTGCCTTTAATGACTATATAATCCTATTTTTTAACACCTTGGGGAACTTGGGCAATTATCTATAGAAACACAAAAATAACATAAGGATGGATAAAAGATCACTGTACAACAGAATGTGACCATACAAAACATCACGAGTACAGCAAACATCAGGTTTTAGATATCTAGCTGGGGTGTAGACAAGAAATAACTAAAGAGAATATTCCTGACACAGAAGCCAAGATTCAAAGACTTCACAGTTGAGCTGTACATGCTCATCTGGCCCATCCACACTTCTAGACTGTGTTCTTAGTCCTGGGCACTGGAAGAGGCTGAGGGTGAGAAAATCCTATTAGTCTTCCAGATACTGCTTCTGTTTTTGGAGTATCCAAGGTCTACTGGGGAGATAGACTCATAAACAACCATCCAGAGAACATGATGGACATGGTGCCATAACACAAATCAATATGGGAACATAAATCCAGGGGGAAGGAGAGTCTAAGTACTGATGGCTTTCTATACGTTAGCTTTGGGTATGTAACAAACTAATCTAAAACCCTATGGTTTAAACACTAGCCATTCGTCCAGCTAAATATCTGGTGGGTCAATGGGCCTGTCCTGGGTCAAGCAAGATCGGTTCGTCTCAAGCGGATTATCTTATGTCTGTGTTCAGGTGATAGGTCTGCAGGTGCCTGAATAGTTTTGCATGACTTCATTCACCTGACTGGTAACTGGCAGCCAGGGAACTCGGAGGCCTAAGCCATGGGTCTCTCATCATCCAGACGGGGCTCCTTCACATAGGTTCCCTAAAGCAGCAAAAGAAGGCAAATTCTAAGTGTCTGTATACATCATGTTCGCTGAAGTCCCATCAGCCAAAGCAAGAAAGAAGATCAAGCCAAGAGTCAGTGTGGGAAGGGCTATACAGACACACTTGAAAGGCACATAGCATTGGGAAGAACTGGGAGCCATTTTTATCATCTATCACAAGGCTAACCACAAGCAACATTTGAGGGGAATGTAACAGTCTCCAAGGAATTCACCAGGGGAGGAGCTATTCCCTGGAAGAAAATCAAAACAGGAACCAGCATGGAAATGGAAAAATGCACCACAGACCCATCAAAAATGGATTAAGAGAGGTTCTGGAGGCAAGGTTAGACTTCATCACTTGATTTCTTTTTTGAGGAAATTTATTTGAAATATTCATGGCTGTAGTGGATCCCATCATACTGTCTCCAGTGTCTAGTCTTGTCCCTGGGGCTTGGTAGTTAACCCACTAAGGCTGCTGGGAATGTTTATATAATATATTCTGCAGGCAAAAACCTCATTACCTGACCATCCTTACAGGGAGACCTTAAAGAAAAAACAACCTGGAAATGAAATCCACAAGCAGCTTTGTAAGTCATGAGAAGCAGAACTGTGCCTTCAAAGACATAGAAAAAATGCGCCTGGTAGCTATAATGAGGTCCCCACTCAAGGGAGTAAGAAAACAAGACCCACCAAAGCAGAACTGAGTCATAAATCTTGTGGCTTCTATGTCCCTCTTTCATTTTCCCTCCCTGTTTCATACTTAATGTCTTAAATAGTCACAAATAGTCTTAATGTGTGTGTCTCATATGACACAAATATTCAATTTTCCCCAGCTTCATTCATTTATTGATTCACTTATCCAGAAAATATTTATTAAGACCTTTCACATATCAACAGAAGCTGGGAGCAGACAGAGATTTTAAAAAAAAAATGCCTCTGTCTTCAAGAATGTAGCATTTGGGGTGTGGTGGACACAGAAATACAATCAACTACATTTCAGCCTGACGATCATAGAGAAGGAAGCTCAGAGTGCTAAGGGAGAGTCTGGGAGGTACATCTAAGCCAGACCAAGGTGTCAGGGACAGCCTCCTAGAAACCAGGCCATGTTAGCTTCGTCACGAAGAACACATGGGAAATAAGCAGAAAAGAGGAGGGCATTCCAGGCAGAGGAAATAGGATGTACTGAGACATGAAAACACAGGAAGACATGGAGAAAATGGAAGCAGCCCCAATACTTCCTGTGATACACAGGAGGTACACAGAGAAAGGACAAAAGCCGCAAACAGCTAGGATGTTATCTGGGGAGTGATGGTGCATCACAAACGCTCCCCTCCCCATTATCTAAAATGTTATATAAGGTACCAGTTATTGATCCTTCTTGACTGATCCACTGAGCACAACTCAGCATGACTGAATTCAAGCCCCTGACTTGCCTCAAGCAGCATCTGAACTAAATCATGGAACTGACTTTGGCCCCTATTTCTGGCATCCTTGGACAGGTGCGCCGGCAGGCTGGCACTCCCTGAAGCCTCATCAAGATCCCATATAGACTCTTCCTGAAGCAAAGTTGGTTTACTTTTTCCTTTTAGGATGAAAGAGGAGAGTCAGAAAAGTCAGCAGTGAACCTTCCCATTCAAACAACTCTCCAATCCCAGAGAGCTGCCCTGGGTGGCTGGTAGAATTCAATTCTCTAGCACATTAATATTATTAATATTAACATTACTAATATTAATAATAATAACTGCTTTCAATCAGTGGGTATTTTATGTAAGTCAGGCTCTTGGCTAAACCTTCATGTATATAATCTCATTTATACCTCACATTAACTCCATGGAGATATTTCTATCATACATGAGAAATGAGATTTAGAAATAAGGTCTAGTAACTCACAGTTCAGTTCACTTCAGTTGTTCAGTCGTGTCCGACTCTTTGCGACCCCATGGACTGCAGCACATCAGGCTTCCCTGTCCAGCACCAACTCTAAAGCTTGCTCTAACTCATGGCCATCGAGTTGGTGTTGCCATGTAAAACCATCTCATCCTCTGTCGTCCCCTTCTCCTCCTGCCCTCAATCTTTCCCAGCATCAGGGTCTTTTCCAACAAGTCACTTCTTTGCATCAGGTGGCCAAAGTATTGGAGTTTTAGCTTCTGCATCAGTCCTTCCAATGAATATTCAGGACTGATTTCCTTTAGGATGAACTGGTTGGATCTCCTTGCTGTCAGGGAATCTCAAGAGTCTTCTCCAACACCACAGTTCAAAAGCATCAATTCTTCAGTGCTCAGCTTTCTTTATAGTCCAACTCTCACACCCATACATGATAACTGGAAAAACCAGAGCTTTGACTAGATGGATCTTTGTTGGCAAGGTCACAGTCAGGTCACAGTTAAGACCTCTGTTCGCAAGGTCACAGTTAGGAGTTATAGAAATGGAATCTGGCTTCTGACTCTGGCCCTTCCCCAGTTCTATGGAAATCCTGGTCTAAACAACCAGCATCTCTGACCTTTCCTAACCCAAGCTCCCCTACTCTACTCCCAAGTTTAGCAGACTCATGTATTCATTCAACGATATTTTTGCATTCCCACTAGTATACATGAGCCTACAGAAGATGAATCAGACACAGTCTTGAGCCTAAAGTGTTTCTACTCTAGTAGGATATTCATTAAGTCCATTGACCCATTCATTCAATTAATATGATTAAGCACCCACTGTGTGCCAGAAACTCTGTAAGCACTAAGAAAAACAGAATTTAAGACATGCACATAAATAATTATCATAAGGGTCACTGCAGCAGATACAAAGTTGAAATGTAGGTTTCCTGACTCTGAAAGCTAACCTTCAAAGAGCTGATTCCAGTCATTGCCTCTACTTCCTTCTCAATCTCTCTTCACTTCGCTCCATGT
>NW_011494744.1:3730686-3749777 GCF_000754665.1 Bison bison bison | reverse complement strand
CCATGATGGCACCTCCAGATGTACCTATTTTGCGTCCATGTTTTAAACTGTGCTGGCTCTTTCTCTTCTCTTTACCTCTAAATGTTTTACTTCCCTAAGAACTAGTAGCTGGACCCACCCTGTGGCTTTATACATCATTTCCAATGATGCTCAAATTTGTATCTCCAGTTCTACTTCTCTCTGGAATCCTAGACTCTTATATCCAAATGTCTATTGATATCAAACTTGCCATTCAAAACAGAACTCTTGAAAATGCAAATCAAAACTACAGTGACATATCACTTCACACCTGTCAGAATGGCCATCATTAAAAAGTCTACAAATAACAAATGCTGGGAAGGGTGTGGAGAAAAGCGAACCCTCTTCACTGTTGGTTTGGAATGTAAATTGGCACAGCTACTATGGATAACATACAGAGATTCCTCAAAAAAACTAAAAATAAAGTTGCCATATGATCCAGTAATCGCACTCCAGGGTACATTATCTGGGCAAAATCATAATACAAAAACAATACTGTACACACAGCATACAGTACTGTTCACAATAGCCAAGACATGGAAACAACCTGAATGTCCACCAGCAGATGAATGGATAAAGAAGATGTGGTACATACAGACAATGCAATGGTACTCAGCCATAAAAAAGAATGAAATAATGCCATCCACAGCAACATGGATGGACCTAGAGATTATCATACTAAGTGAAGTCAGAAAGAGAAAGACAATACCAAGTGACATTATGTACCTGAGGGATCTAAAACATGGCACATATGAACTTACCTATGAAACAGACATGAAGAAGAGACCTATGGTTGCCAGGTGTAGGAGAGAAGGACTAGGGGTTTAGGGTTGGCTAGATACGATGGCAGCCCACTCCAGTACTCTTGCCTGGAAAATCCCATGGATGGAGGAGCCTAGTAGGCTGCAGTCCACGGGGTCGCTAAGAGTCGGACACGACTGAGCGACTTCACTTTCACTTTTCACTTTCATGCATTGGAGAAGGAAATGGCAACCCACTCCAGTGTTCTTGCCTGGAGAATCCCAGGGATGGGGGAGCCTGGTAGGCTGACGTCTATGGGGTCGCACAGAGTTGGACACGACTGAAGCGACTTAGCAGATACAAACTAGTATATGGATAAACAACAAGGTCCTAGTGTATAGCAAGGGGAACTATATTCAACATCCTGTGATAAACCATAATGGAAAAGAATATAAAAAAGCATGTGTGTGTGTGTGTGTAACCAAATCACTTTACTGTACAGCAGAAATTAATACACTATAAATCAACTATACATCAATAAAATGAATCACAACTATATAAAATGAAACAAATAAATAATAGAATCGTTATTTTGTTCCATTGATCTATATTTCTGTCTTTGTGCCAGTATCATACTGTCTTGATGACTGTGGCTTTGTAGTAGAGCCTGAAGTCAGGCAGATTGATTCCTCCAGTTCCATTCTTCTTTCTCAAGACTGCTTTGGCTATTCGAGGTTTTTTGTATTTCCATACAAATTGTGAAATTATACACACCTATAGACACCTTATCTTTGACAAAGGAGGCAAGAATATACAATGGGTTAAAGACAATCTCTTTAACAAGTGGCACTGGGAAAACTGGTCAACCACGTGTAAAAGAATGAAAATAGAACACTTTCTAACACCATACACAAAAATAAACTCAAAATGGATTAAAGATCTAAATGTAAGACCAGAAACTATAAAACTCCTAGAGGAGAACATAGGCAAAACACTCTCTGACATACATCACAGCAGGATCCTCTATGACCCACCTCCCAGAATATTGGAAATAAAAGCAAAAATAAACAAATGGGACCTAATTAAACTTAAAAGCTTCTGCACAACAAAGGAAACTCTAAGCAAGGTGAAAAGACAGCCTTCAGAATGGGAGAAAATAATAGCAAATGAAACAACTGACAAACAACTAATCTCAAAAATATACAAGCAACTCCTACAGCTCAATTTCAGAAAAATAAATGACCTGATCAAAAAATGGGCCAAAGAACTAAACAGACACTTCTCCAAAGAAGACATACAGATGGCTAATAAACACATGAAAAGATGCTCAACATCACTCATTATCAGAGAAATGCAAATCAAAACCACAATGAGGTATCATTTCACACCAATCAGAATGGCTGCGATCCAAAAGTCTACAAGCAATAAATGCTGGAGAGGGTGTGGAGAAAAGGGAACCCTCTTACACTGTTGGTGGGAATGCAAACTAGTACAGCCACTATGGAGAACAGTGTGGAGATTCCTTAAAAAACTGGAAATAGAACTGCCTTATGATCCAGCAATCCCACTGCTGGGCATACACACTGAGGAAACCAGAAGGGAAAGAGACACGTGTACCCCAATGTTCATCGCAGCACTGTTTATAATAGCCAGGACATGGAAGCAACCTAGATGTCCATCAGCAGACGAATGGATAAGAAAGCTGTGGTACCTATAAACAATGGAGTATTACTCAGCCATTAAAAAGAATACATTTGAATCAGTTCTAATGAGGTACATGAAACTGGAGCCTATTATACAGAGTGAAGTAAGCCAGAAAGAAAAACACCAATACAGTATACTAAGGCATATATATGGAATTTAGAAAGATGGTAACGATAACCCTGTACGTGAGACAGCAAAAGACACACAGATGTATAGAACAGTCTTTTGGACTCTGTGGGAGAGGGTGAGGGTGGGATGATTTGAGAGAATGGCATTGAAACATGTATAATATCATATATGAAATGAATCGCCAGTCCAAGTTCGATGCAGGATGCTTGGGGCTGGTGCACTGGGATGACCCAGAGGGATTGTATGAGGAGGGAGGTGGGAGGGGGGTTCAGGATGGGGAACACGTGTACACCCGTGGCAGATTCATGTTGATGTATGGCAAACCAATACAATATTGTAAAGTAATTAGCCTCCAATTAAAATAAATAAATTTATTTTCAAAAATTAATAGAATTTTTTATTTTTACCACCAGTTCTGCAACTCTCTTATTTGGTCAACAGCATAACCATCGATCCCACTCCAGTGTTCTTGCCTGGAGAATCCCAGGGACGGGGGAGCCTGGTGGGCTGCCTCTATGGGGTTGCACAGAGTCGGAAACGACTGAAGTGACTTAGCATGACTTAGCATAACCATCAATTGAGCTGCTTGAGCCCAAAGCACAAGGTCATCTTTTATCCTTCTCTGTCGTCTAATCCCTCAGTCTGTTGGGTTATTCATGTCCAACTCTTGGCAACCCCATGGACTCAGCACGCCAGGCTTCCCTGTCCTTCACTATTTCCTGGAGTTTGCTCAAACCCATATCCATTACTGCCATCCAACTATCTCATCCTCTGTTGCCCTCTTCTCTTCCTGCTCTCAATCTTTCCCAGCATCAAGGTCTCTTCCAATGAGCCATCTCTTTGCATCAGGTGGCCAAAGTATTATAGCTTCAGCTTCAGCATCAGTCCTTCCAATGAATATTCAGGATTGATTTCCTTTAGGATTGACTGGTATGATCTCTTTGCTGTCCAAGGAACTCTCAAGAGTCTTCTCCAGCACCACCATTCAAAAGCATGGATTCTTTGGCACTCAGCCTTCTTTATGGTCAAACTCTCACATCTATACATGACTACTGGAAAAACCATAGCTTTGACTACAAGGACCTTTGTTGGCAAAGTGAGCCCTCAGTTAGTCCTGTCAATGTACAGCCCAGATGTACCTCAAATCCTTCCACTTTTCTCCAACTTCACTCTTTTAATCTTCTTTTATCTTAACAATTACAGAAGCCTTCCCATTGGTCTCCCAACTTTCACTCTCACTCCTCTCCATTTTATTCTCCACAAAGTAACCACAAGGAACTATTAAGACTATAAACCAGATCATGTCACCCAAGACTTCAAACTCTTCAAGGGTTCCACTTTATTTCGAATAAAATCCACTCTCTTTAACTGTCCCAAACCTCAATACGACTGTGACCACTGCTCTACTGTCATCTCCTTCTGGGCTTCCCCTTGAACTCTCTACTCCCGTCACACTGGTCCAGGGCCTTTGCACCAGCTGCTGCCTTTGCCTAAAATGTTCTTCCTCCTGATCTTCTCACAGCCAGATCCATCACATTACTTTACACCTCAATGTATATGTCACCTCCTCAGGATCACCCACTGTAACACATCATCCTGTTCTAATTTTTCATCTGGCACTTATCACTAATGAATCAGTGTGCATGTGTGAATGAGGCTTTTTTTAGTATATCTGTTCCTTACCTATTTATTATTACTCAAATACAAAATTCAAGACAGCAAAGGCCTTATGTGCTTTATTTAGGATAAACAAGAGTAACCAATGAAGACTAAGTAATCAATAAATACTGAAGATGTGAATAGATGAATCCCCTAGGATTCCCTTAACTTAAAAAAGGGCAATTTTTCTATGTTAAGAAATTGCTATCAGAAGACTATCACTTTTGTTACCCCGAAAGGAACAGAGTGGTAGAAGCCTGCAGTCTTCAGAAAACTGTCAACTATGAAACTGTGAGGCAATCTATTTCTCAAAACAGGAGATTCTGCAAAGACTTCTCTTGAGAATATCAGAGACGTCTTCAAACCAAATGTATAGAATATACATTTCCCCAAAATAAAATTCTGAAATATTCAGGCAGCTGGGCTGGACTGATGATAGATGGCTTAAAGCATGCCATTTAAGTCTCCACATGCCTGACTATAAATATTGATAGCCCCCGTGAGGTGGATGGTTCTGCCTGATGTTCCAGATAAAAGAACCATTTGGAAGGAAGAAAGCTATCCAGCTGCCTCCCTTTGACAGAGTGGGAAATATTATCAGAATGCCCAGAAATACAGAATTTGAATCAGAACAGAGGCCAGGATGAAAGTGAGAATACAAACTGGCTAAACAGGCAAAAATAAAGCTCCCCAAATAGATGCACTGGAGATGCTCCCCCGAAGGCCCACAGCTGCTCAGCCCCCGGGGGCTGGCATCCTGTTCTTCAACAGGCAACATCAGAAGCATGAGCACGTAGGTCCGACCTCGCAGCCCTCGTTTTGCAGCAGTCTTAGCAAGAATTCTTCAGGCACAGAGAGGATGCTCAAAAACAGACCATAGAGTACTGGGGGTTTTATCGACGGAAGTGCTCAAACCACCCAATTGTTTGCAACCAGAAGCTATGTGATTCACGAATCCCTTCAAGAAAGGTCATACCACACAGGGATTGACTGAAAAGGAATATGTACAACCTAACTTTTTAAAGGTACAAATGTTCTGGTATGTGAAAAAAATAATTTATGCTCAACTAGATAACCTCTTGAGGACGAGGCTGTGTCTTTATACACCTTTGTATCCGACAGTACTTAAATACCCAGTAGGCAAACAACAAGGGTTTGCTTAGTAAATAAACATCACCTTCACCATCTCCTCTAACCTGCTTGCCCATGTACCCTCTACCTGTTACCTCCCCTCCCCTTCTTCTTCTCTCTCTCCATCCATATCAACTCCCACTTACCTACCCCTCTTTTTACCCTCCGCCTTTACACACACACACATACATACTTGGCCTCTTTGTTAGGGCCTCTTGCTCAGATTCCAACTTAAATCTTTGAAGGGAAGTGCTAGTCACTTCAGTAATGTCTGACTCTTTGTGACCCCAGGGACTGTAGTCCACCAGGCTCTTCTGTCCATGGGATTCTCCAGGAAAGAATATTGGAGTGGACTGCCATTCCCTTCTCCAGGGGATCGTCCTGATTTAGGGATAAAACCCAGCTCTCCTGCATTGCAGGCAGATTCTTTACCATCTGAGCCACAAAATGGATCTTAATATTCCATAATATTTCACAGTGACCTCACCTTAACTGTAACCCAAGAGTTAATGGATGCACTGGAGTGAGGGAATGCCCTGGACCAATGCTAGAGGAAAATGTGCCAGAACACGTCTGGTCACTGTCCCTGTCTGAGCAGCAAGAGAAAATACCTTCTATCACTTGGCATGTTCAGAAATGATGTTCAGAAAGCCAATACCCCTCTGGGCCTCAAAAGAGGGGGACTCACCCCCCAATAAATGGGATTCACAGCTTGCTCTTGGGCAAGCTACTGCACCTCTCTCAGCTTCCCTTTCCTCATCCAGCAGGAGCAGTGGGCATGAGAGTGCCCACAGAGTGTTCATGGGAATGAAGTGAGTTGTACCACATTAAGCTCTTGGCACTGGGCCTGGCACGTAGTATGCACTCAGTAAATGATCCTGTAACCGTCAGTTACTGTGCTCCCCACCTTGGGTACCACTGTCATGCCTGACACCTATGGCTTTCCTTCTGGGTTGCATTAGCTCAGTCAAAATATGTTTTATTCATTGAAATAGAAAGAGTCTGGGATTTTTGTTTCATTGTGCCTGCCTTTTCACACTGCTTCATGGCACAGCAATGGTGATAATAAAAAGCTGACTCCTGGGCTCTAAGCTGCTAAATTTTTTGCATCACTAGGGCTTTGTTTATGTCAGTGTTCTGCACATGCGTGGAGAGCAGAAAGTGACTCACCAGTTTACAATGCTTAATGGGATGACCCCTCAGGACTGTCCACACTGCTTCTGTTTCATCACACAATCTCCCAACCCTAATTTGGTTTCCAAAAAAACTTCCCCAAGAGGAATATATTTCATAAGAAGCTAGAGAATAAGAAGGCAAGGCCAGATACTTGGGAATCAGAGGTACCCACCTTCCCTCCCCTCCTTCCTTCCTCCGTCAGTCAATCCATATGGATTAACTGAACACCTACTATGTACCAACTATTATGCTGGGGGCGGGGCGCACAGTCTCCAATAAGAGAGACCTTGGTCCTGCCATGTCTGCTGTACGGACAATCCCGCAAATCATGAATCCACTACAGTTAATTTAAAACCGGTAATTACAGACCGAGGTGAGTGCAAGGAAGAAAAACTGCAGGGAGTTATAAGACTAAGATAGTCTGGGGATTCTCAGAATGCTTCCATGAGGCAATAACATCTAGTCAAGGACCTGTCTGAAGAGTGATAAGAATTAACTCACCCAAGAGGCACATACGAGTGTCAGGGTGTGGGGTGGGGAACAGGCAATAAAAAGACTTGTGAAGTCCCTGAACAGCAAAATGTGAAGGAAGTCAAAGAAGCTCAGAGTTGCCAGAATATGGGGGGAAGAGAGACAGAGGGAGGGAGAGAGATGATCTATAAGATAGAGAATTGAATTGAATCAAACCAAATCTTGGGTAGAAGTCGGCAAACTCCAGCAGCGTTAAATCTGGTCCCTGCCTGTTTTTGTATACCAGCCCCCATCAGCTAAGAATGCTTCCATATGTTTTAATAGTTGAAAAAAATAAAAAGAATAATATTTAATAACATTGTGAAAATCATATGAAATTCTAATTGCAGGAGCCATAAATAAAGTTTTATTGGAACACATCCATGCCTGTTCATTTACATACAGTCTACAGCTGCCTTCATGCTACAGAAGCAGAGCTGGGGAGTTGCAACAGAGACCATATGGTACACAAACCCAAAATATTTACTATCTAGCCCTTTACTGAAAAAAAAAAATGCCAACCCCTGATCTAGTAAGATACACAGAAATTAGATTACAAAATCTTTTAAATTATATTAAAAATTTAGCATCTTATCCCCAAAGCAGGGGAACTCATTAACCCACTAAAGAGTTTGAAGAGGAGAACAGCATAATTCAGTAGTGCCCAAACCTGGCTGCACACTGGACTAACCTAGGAAGCTTCCAAAATATAATGCATAAGTTTTGCCCGCAGTGTTGTACATCAGCTGGGTTTGTGCATGGCCTCGGTATGGGTTTTGGAATTTTTGGAAGATTCCAAGGTGATTCTGATGTGCAGGTAACTTTGGGAACCATGGATAAAATCACATCTACATTTTTATAAAGATCACCCTAACTCAGGGCTTCTCCCTCTGGCTGGATACACATTAGAATCACCTGAGGGATATTTTCAAACACACTGATGCCCAGGCCCACTCCACACCAGGATCTGTAGAGACGGACTCCGAGCCCTGCTATATTTAATTGTCCAGATGATTCTAACATATAGCCAGGGTTACACACTTTGTTATCAATGTGTGGCAAGAGTAGATACAGGGAGAGTCCTGGGTGGCTACTTCAAGGGGTCCAAGTGAAAAATGACAGAGACTTAGGTTGAGTTTCTGGTCCTGGGAGTGGGGAGAAGAAAAGTGAAGGGACAGTCAGTAGGATCTGGTGATGGGCTGGTGACAGTGAGCAGTTGGGTGGGAAATTTCAAAGGTGATACCTAAAAGTCTAGCAAAAAAAATGGGTGTAGCCTAATGCCATTTACTGGGATGGGAACCTTGTAAGAGGAACAAGTTTAGGGGGTAAGAACATTAGTTCTATTATTCTGACATCTTGTTGAAAGAGAGGATACCTATGATGGAGTTAAGTCAGATTGAGGCTATAAAGGAGGCTGGGGTCAAATTACAAAAGGCCTTGAATGCTATACTCACAATATCCTCCTCCTTCAGCAAGCAATGGCTACAATGTAGTAAAGGAACCCATAAGGGCTTTTGATTCAGTTGGTGTTCCTGCTCTATACAGTGTATATGTTTCCTCAGCTTCCTCATCTACAAAATGGGATTGGAAATGTTCACACTCTGTCTCCTATACCTTTGGCCAGCAGACCTCAATGACAGCAGAGGCCCCAGTAAACACCCTTACAAAGGTGTTATGAAGATTAAATGAGATATTATGTGTAAAGTCTCTATGAATTTATGTAGCACAGAAGGCCCTTATCCCTAAATGTCCATTCCAAGATGAATGGATAAAGAAGATATTGTACCCACATACAATACAGTACTGTGCTGTGTTGTGCTTAGTCGATTCAGTCAACTGTTTGCGACCCCATGGACTGTAGCCCGCCGGCTCCTCTGTCCATGGGGATTCTCCAGGCAAGAATACTGGAGTGTGTTGCCATGCCCTCCTCCGGGGGATGTTCCCAACCCAGGGATCGAACCCAGGTCTCCAGCATTGCAGGCGCATTCATCTGAGCCACCAGGGAGACCCAAGAATACTGGAGTGGGTAGCCTATCCCTTCTCCAGGGGAACTGCCTGACCCAGGAATCAAATAGGGGTCTCCTTCATTGCAGGCAGATTCTTTACCAGCTGAGCTACCACCTGGCCATAAATAGAATAAAATAAATAATTCCATCTGCAGCAACATGGATGGGTCTGGAGATTACCGTACCAAGTGAAGTAAGTCAGAAAGAGAAAGACATACACCATAAGATATTACATACATGTGGAATCTAAAATAAGACACCAATTAACTTATCTATGAACAGAAACAGACTCACAATAGACTTGGGGTTGCCGAGGGGGAGGGAGAGTTGCGGAGGGATGGAGCGGGAGTCTGGGATAAGCAGATGCAAACTATTACATATAGAATGGATAAGCAACAAAAGGGGCTGTTGCCCAGCACAGGGAACTATATTCAATATTCTAAAATAAAACAGAATGGAAAAGAATGTTTAAAAACAGTAATCATTATTCCCAAAGGAGAATGGCACAGTGACACCTCACAATGATGCTTCAGGAAATATATAGAACATTAGTGTGAAGGATACACACATAAGAAACGGGCACTAAGATTTAGAAGTTGTGACAGACGACGTAACAATATCTGTTCAACCACTAGTAAGAAGTCAGGGACATGCAATCCGGTAGAGTCCATAACCCTTCAGGGTCCCCGCAACCCTCCCCGTACAGTTCTCCTCCTCCTCCAGCATGGCCCTGGTTGTCCCTCTAGCCACTGTACTCACTATCCAGTTGACAAGACGGAGGAAAAAAAAAACAAAAAAGGATTCTATCAACTCTTAAAGAATATACACATGCTGAAAATTAATTTTAGAGATGATCAAGGATGACTTCCTTCAAAGAGAAAGGGGATCCAGAGAAGCCAGACGGCACCCTGCACTGCTGACTGCAGCAGAATTAAAGCCAAGAGCAGAACTCAGATCACTGAGGCGAATGAGTCATGGCGCCTGGCGAGGAAGCAGGGCTTCAGCCAGACACAGTCAGAATTAAAGATTGTGGCTCTTGCAAATTAGCCAGAGGAGTTCCTGTAACTGTGGACAATCCAAAGACGAGCCCTGCCCTCACACATGAGGCTGAAAACCACCAGATGCTGACTGCATTAAAACAGTAACTGCATCTGCCCTGATTAACCATACATCCGATGTAAATCCTGAACACCTCACAAGGTGCCATCAAATAAATACTTCTGTCCCTTTAAAATATAGATGTAGGAAGTAGCCTAAAATATACATGGATATTTTCATAGTAACTTTTAGAGAACCCTCAAGATACCTTGCCTGTATCCACCTCTACAGGCAAGAGAGAAAACATTACGCCACCTCAAAAGCATGCCTCTCTGATCATCATGTTTCTTCCCACCTAGAAGTAATTAATCACTACCCTTGTTCTCATGATGTATAATTCCTTCCTTTTCTTTATATTTCCATTTCTATGTATCTCCAAATAATGTTGCTTGTTTCTATTTTCACATGAATAGAATTACATTATATGTGTTCTTTTTACTCTGTTTCTTCTGCTCAGCATCATGTTTGTGGCTTCAAAGCATTATATTCATGGGTGAAAGGCCACAATGTCTAAAATTTGAGTTAAAATACTGTGAGGAAGGAGTTGCAAAGTAAACATTAAATACTTTGTGATGGATAGATTAGGCTCTTTATACTAGACTCTTAGTTCTTACATTTTAAGTTTCAAAATTTTTATAATAAAAATTTGCTTAAATTACTTTGTGAGATTCCTTTTACTACAGCAATTTTCAGTGCTGTATAGCAACAGTTTTCTAAGTAAGGTCTCAAAATCAAGAGCATCAGAATCATTTGGGAATTTGTTTGAAATGCAAATCACTGGGTTCCACCCTAGACTTACTGAATCAGAAGCTCTTGGAATGAGGCCCAGTAATCTGTGTGTTAATAAACCCTCCAGATAGTTCTGATGACACTCAAGTTTGATAATCACTACTGAATAGTATTCTATTATGTAAATGCTCCACAGCTTATCCATTCTACTATTGATACATTTATATATTAATATATTTCAAATTTGGGGGTTTCAAATTTGTGAATATTATAAATAGTCTGTACAAGACTTTTGGTGACAAGAGTCTCCCTGACATATACCTACTGCTACAATAACAGAATCGTAGGGTATACATATTAATATTACCTAATAATGCCAACTATTTTCAAAGTGGTTCACCAATTCACGGTCCCACTAGTAATGTACAAAGGTTCCCTCTGCTCTACATACTTGCCAATATTTGGTATTTTTCAGATATTTTCACTGCAGCCATTTTATAGGGTTAAGCAAGTTTAAGCTTTCCAAGTTGGGATCAAAAAACATGTATTAGGGAATAGAACTCCAGACATGGAATCATAGTATTGCAACTATATTAGTTGGTGGATCTGCACGGAATAAGCCTGACATAGAAAGAATCTGGCATGATAGAGAAACTGAAAAAGGCCAATATGATTATACTACGAAAAGGAAGGTGAAATACAGTACAAAATGCTGTTGGAGGTAAGAGAGGAACAAATCAGGGACCCTGTAAGCATGCTGAAGACTTTGAATTATATTCCTAGTGAAACCAAAAGCCAATGAAGGTTTTTAAGCAGGAAATTTACATGGCTATATTTCTACATCTGTATATTTAAAATCTTTCAGGCACACATCCAATTCTCCCTATAATGGAGTTGCTTAATGCTTCAGACTATGCTTCTGCTAAAAACAACTAGAATAGTTGGATAAAGCACAAATACATACATACACCTGCTTAAAGGCATAACAGAGTTTTTGAGACAACCAGTAATTGAGGGGACAAACCCTAGTGATAAGAGAACCACAAAGAGATGAGCCAAAATTCTGCAGTCATTCTTTCCCTTGGGACATTTGCCTAAAGTAGGGGAGGGGTAAGGGGCTGAGGATCCAGGCAAACAGCCTCAACACAGTTGCTATTAAGAGGCAAAAATACCAGAAGATATTTCAGCAGTCTCTTGAGGAAAGAAAGACAAAACTTAAGAGCTCTGAGATGCCAAGATCCAAATAAAAAAGAAGCAGAAAACTAAGCCCAGCACTTGGCTGGTATTCCCCTCTAGACATCTGCTCAGTTCTAAAGCTGTGCAGGGCAGGAGGCTAAGAAGCCAAGGAGAAGGCTCCCAAAAACACTTTCAGAGAGAATTTTGATAGTCTCACACTGCTGAGGAGAGAAAAGACGTGTGGACTAGCCAGGGGGAGAAGTCACTGAGAACACCCTACGCTCTTAGCTGCAGTTCCAAGAAGGCTACAACCTAGAAAGAGGCATCAGCAAGTGGCACACACAGTTTTATCAAAACTAAAACAATGCCTATGGTCAGCTAAGTCACTAGCTGGATTATAATAATCAGTCCCCCAATGTGCATGCCTGGAAGTTTTTTCTCTGGAGATAAAATCATATACAACATTCACAATTTTTCATACAAAATGTTGAGTATACAATCAAAGTTAATTAAACATGTCAAGACACAAAGCACAAACCCAGAGGGGAAAAAAAAAAACAGATCACAGACAAAGAAACCACAAGTGATTCAGGTATTAGAGTTAGTAGGAAAAGAGTCTAACTATGATTAATATATAACTATGATTAATATATTACTACAGATGTGACTGCAGCCATGAAATTAAAAGACGCTTACTCCTTGGAAGGAAAGTTATGACCAACCTAGATAGCATATTCAAAAGCAGAGACATTACTTTGCCAACAAAGGTTCATCTAGTCAAGGCTATGGTTTTTCCTGTGGTCATGTATGGATGTGAGAGTTGGACTGTGAAGAAGGCTGAGCACTGTAGAATTGATGCTTTTGAACTGTGGTGTTGGAGAAGACTCTTGAGAGTCCCCTTGGACTGCAAGGAGATCCAACCAGTCCATTCTGAAGGAGATCAGCCCTGGGATTTCTTTGGAAGGAATGATGCTAAAGCTGAAACTCCAGTCCTTTGGCTACCTCATGCGAAGTGTTGACTCATTGGAAAAGACTCTGATGCTGGGAGGGATTGGGGGCAGGAGGAGAAGGGGACAACAGTGGATGAGATGGCTGGATGGCATCACTGACTCGATGGATGTGAGTCTGAGTGAAATCCAGGAGTTGGTGATGGACAGGGAGGCCTGGTGTGCTGCGATTCATGGGGTCGCAAAGAGTCGGACACGACTGAGCGACTGATCTGATCTGACGATTAATATATTTAGAAATATAAGAAGAAAGTGGAAAAATTCATAAAAGGCAAAGAATTTCATCATAGAGTTAGAATCAATAAAAAGAATCAAATGCAAAAACTAGGATCAAAAATAATTTCTAGTACTGTAAAATTAAAACTACTGAGCAACATATTAGACATAGCAGAAGAGATGATTAATAAATAAGAAGGTAGGTCAAAATTCTTCAAAGCTGAAGCACAAAGAAAAGCTAAAATGGAAAAGAAAGAAGAATGTAAGATACACGTGTGATAAAGGAAAAAGACCTAAATTATGTAAATGAAGACATAGAAAAAGAGAGAAAGAAGGGGCAACAAAAGTATTTAAAGAGATACAACCAAGTTAGAGATAGCAATGCACAAACACAAAAGTTACTAAGAACTTCATCAGGGTTGACAGCAAATCTACAACAGAAAATAATCAATAATGCCAAACCTAGGGACATCATAAAAATATGGATAAAAACTAAAGGCAAGAAAATCCTAAAAGTGACCAGAGGTTAAAAAAAAACACAGTATCTTCATAAAAGTATTAATAATGTTGGTTAATGACTGACATTTCAACAGAAAGGATGGAAGCCTGAAGACAATGGAATAAGATTTTTAAAGTGCTGGGAAAAAACCTTCAATATATTAATAGAATGACATACTTAGAGAAAATATCATTCAAAATGACAGTAAAATTAAGATATTTTCAGATAAGTAGAAACTGAGAGGATCTGTCAGCAGTAAACCCTCACTTTGAAAAAATGCTAATAAAAGTATAATGGGCATAAGAAAATGATCCCAGATGAAGGCATGGTAATGTAGGTAAAAAATAAAGAGCAATGGAAAAGGTAAACATGTAAGAATGAATATTGATTGTTTAAAGTAACAATAAAAACTCTAATACATTTTTAAAATGTGTATTGTAGATTAAAATGCATCTATAAAATGAAAGATGTGAGAGGGTATATAAAATTAAAATGCAATAAGGTATCTTATTATCCAGTATTACATTTACCTGAAAGAAACGAAAATATGTACACAAAATGATTTATACATTATATATTTATAGAAGAACTGTTAGTAAAAGGCTTCCCAGGTGGTGCTAGAGCTAAATAATCCACTTGCCAATGCAGGAGATGCAAGAGACATGGGTTCAATCTGTGGGTTGGGAATGATCCCTGGAGTAGGAAATGGCAACCCACTCTGGTAATCTTGCCTGGAAAATTCCATGGACAGAGGAGCCTGAAAGGCTACAGGGGCCTTAAAGATTACAGTCCATGGGGCCGTAAAAATTCAGACACAGCTGAGCACACACACACTTACCCAATTCCTATATCCATGGTTAGTGACAGGTACAAACTGAAAACAATTCAAATGTGCATCTGCAGGCGAACTGATAATCAAATTAAATGGATTAAAGGAAAAAAAGGAACAAAATACGGACAGACTGAAAACTCCTGACGAATCACATTTACAGGTTTAGAGTGAGCAAAAGATGCCAGGTTTACAAGTACACAGTATACTATTCCATTTTGTGAGGTTTTGACCAAGAGAAACTAGTTTATGATGCTAACAATCGGGATAACTGTTATCTTTGGGAAGAATATAAACTGGGAACAATTAAGAAGGGACCTCTGGCTGGTTAGTAATGTTCCACTTCTTGATCCAGTTACATTCATGGGTTCACTTCATGGAAAGGGATCAAGCTTCACATTTAGGATTGTTCATTTCTCTATATGTATTTCCAAAAAAAAACAGAAAGTTACACACAGGATAACAAGACTGTATCAACCACTAAAATATAGCTTGACCAGTATCATCAATACACGTTACTCCCTAATTATCCCCACCCCCACCCTACTAGAGATAACTACTCTCATAAATTTGGTGCTCACCATTCTTCTGCACTATCTTATATTTTGACTGCTTATATATAAGTTCACCTAAATAATATATAGAATTGTTTTGCATGTTTTTAAACTTTATATAAAAGATCATTTGATTTCTGTTTTTAAAAGATCATTCTAAAAATAGCACAAGGAAACTTCCTAGTATGACAAAATAATCTATATATTATTTGGAGTGTTGGTTAAATGTGTAAAAACATTTGTCAAAGCACATCAAAATGTACATTTAGTATCTGTGCATTTCACTACAGGTAAATGTTACCTCACTTAAAACCACTTTTTAAAAAACAAATCATTCTAGCATTTTCATAGGCAATGGATGAGAAGTGAAATCAGGAAGGCCAGTTAAAATATTACAGTAGACCTGGTGAGGGCCAAACCCATCTCTCTGAGAAGTAAGGATCTAAAGTCAGGTTGTGGTCATAGTTCTTTGAACAGCTTAACGGTGAAGTGGAGGGCTTCCCAGGCGGTTCAGACAGTAAAGACCCTGTCTGCAAGGCAGGAGATCCGGATTCAATCCTTGGATAGGGCAGGTCCCCTGGCGAGGGAATGGCAGCCCACTCCAATATTCTTGTCTGAAGAATCCCCTGGAGGAGGAGGAGTCTGGTGGGCTACAGTCCATGGGGTCACAATGAGTCAGAGACAATTGAGCAATAATCCCTCCACTTCCCACTGTGAAGTGAAGCGGTGACTGGAGGGAGGGATGAGTCCAAAGAGAAGTTCTCAAAAACAGAAGATTAAGCCTGACCCTATTGAGAGGCAACACAGAAGACAAAGGAGAGATGAGGGGTTAAGGGTTGGGTCCTCCAGAAGGTGAGAGGGGATGGGATGGTCTGGTCTCTGCTGGCACACAATGCCTTCTTGCTTTTAACTAGAAGGAAGTAAAGGTACAGATGCAGGAAAAATTGTTTGGTGATTGAAAGACAAAGGAGTTTCCATTCAATGGCTGCTACGTCTTCAATGATCATGGGTCATTACTGATATAGGGTGGAGACTGGAGTGTTGAAGCTTATGAAAAGGGGCATGAAATTCCATTGGAAAAGGCTGGGAAAGCATCCCAACATGGTGGGGAAAGATTAAGAAAAAATCTAAGGTTCTATTTTGCAAGGCTAAGTGTCCAACAGGTATCCAGATCAAAAACAGGAACAGTATTATTCATCTTTGCCTATGCTTCATGAAGCACAGTATAACAAATATTAGGTACATGAAAGAATGAATTAATGAAAATTCAATCTTTTCATATTTTCTTAGCACCTTTTTATATTGTTGGCCATATTCTATGATGGAAGTGAAGAAAAAACAGAAATAATGTACCTTAGCAATCAATCGCTATCAAACACATTTTCCTGTTCCTCAGTTTTAGTTCTGTTTGTTCTTGGAAGAAAAACAATCTGTGTCTTCCAATGTTACAAATTCTTCATTTTATCAAAAAATGACGTGTTCATCCTCTAAAACAACTGTTCAGCAGAATTCACCAATGGGGCAATTCTCATTAAAAAAAAAAAAAAAAAAAACCTAAGAGATAAACTCTGCATCCCTATATTAACACAACTTGTGCCAATCATAAGGATATATATAGTTGAAGAAGAAATTAGACGCTCTTGCCAAGAAGGATTAACCTGTCTCTGTATTGGAGATGTTCCTGCTGCTGCTAAGTCGCACATGCATCATGAGTAAAGAAAGCCTTTAGCTTGTGTACAGTAATCTCAGGGTGACCCCAGCAAACAATAAGCACACTGTGCCGTTTGTTTATCATTTATCAATTGTGAAATTGAAAACAAAGATTATAAATGCATTACTTGCAGTCGAAATTATTTTTATTACACTAAACTCCATTGAAAAGGGCTCCATTCATACAAGAAGCACAGTTTGGGCTGGATGAACAGTCAGATTTTTACACTTATAATTCAAGCATCTACTTACTACGTATATTGAGTGCACTGTCCTAGTTCCTGTTGCCACAGTCAGACTATAAATGCGTATTTGCGGTCATGCTTAACTACAGTAATTCAGAACTTCAACTGTCAAGTTTGGAGCTAATATTCTCACGTAGGCAGTTCATGTTCTAATCTTAAAAATAATTCCTTGTTTGCTATCGGAAGCTCCTAATATAATACACAAAATAGCAGGATCAATTTTTTAAAATAATCTATATCTTTAACTAAATGTACTTTTTTCCCTGAAAATATCCCCTTCCTTCAGTAACTGTAAACCCTGGTGAAGCAGTAAAACAGCAGAACAGATTAAATATATACAAAACACACACAGAGAAAACAGCCGTGTTTACAGGGAGGAAAAGAAGGAAAATCTCAGTTTTGTGCTAACTATCCTTTGAGACATTTTTTTAAGTGTGGAGGCACCAATTATTTCTCCTTTGCTGGAAGGTCTACACATTTAAAGGTTCCGTAGGTCCACTAAGAAAATAAGCAACTGTTTCTCTGTATCATTAAACACAACAGGATACCAGTCCTGTGCCGATTTTAAAATACTAACAAAATTCTAACTGTGAATATTAAGATTTAACATTTCAGTTTCAAGAGAAGTAAAGAGTTGTTTTGTCTACAAAGAGCATTAGAACCATACTCCAAATTGTCAATTGCACAATATCTTTAGCACTGAAGGCTAGCTCCATTGCAGAATCTTGTAATGCTAGAGTCTGAAGAAACCTTGCAGGTCTCCTATTCCAATCTGACACCCAAGACAGGAATTTTTTCCTCAGCATCCCTGACAGATGGTCAATCTCTGTTTCAATTACTCCAGTGGGGGAGTTCTCAAGAGAAGATTCCCAAGGGATATGATGAAATGCTAGAATCAACCATTCAGACAGGGAGTACAGCTCCAGTAAGCCTGTAGATACAGACAGCGTTGCCAGACACTAAAACCAGACTTCCAAAAGAAAGTGATTCAGAATCAGCAACGTTAAGACATGGAGACCCCCCAATCCTGGGACCACCCTAGGTCTTTTTATTGGCCTGGGAAGTAGCCTCTACAATCTGGGAAGCAAGGTGGCTTTTCTCCTGCTGGTTTCTTAAAGAACTGATTCTTTCAGGCTCACAGCAAGGGTTTGTTAGCTAGCCTCAGAGAGGATCAAATTTCTTCCTTCTGGAAACCAAGCCAGGGGACCCCCCTGGTGGAATTGCTAATGCTTAAAATACTCCTAACTTTGGTCTTAAAATTCTCACTACAATAAACCAGGGCATTTCAAGCTCTTCTTTTAAAGGTATATACAGGCTAAGCTGTAACTGAAGTAGCTTGGTTGGTGTAGGGTTGACGTGTGGGGGTTGATGGTTTAAGCGCAGCCCTTCATCCCGCCGTGAAGTCTGGTTTATCTGACAAGGAAAGGCGAGCGCGCGGGGCTAAGCTGCCAGCACACCCACTGCCGGACCCCGTCACAGGGCTGCCCGGCCCTTACCTGTCGATGCTGATCACGCACAGGGTCATGATCGAGGCCGTGCAGCACATGACGTCCATGGCGATAAAGACGTTACAGAAGAAATGGCCAAAGATCCACTTGCCCCCAATAAGGTCGGTGACGCTGACGAAGGGCATGACCGCCACGGCCACCGAAAGGTCGGCCAGCGCCAGGGACACGATCAGGTAGTTGGAGGGCTGCCGGAGCTTTTTGACGAAGCACACCGAAATCACCACCAGGCAGTTGCCGGCGATCGTCAGCAGCGTGATGAGCGTCAGGATGGAGCCGATCACAACTTTCTCGGCTCTGCCGTAGTTGATCTGCTCCCAGCAGCCGGAGGTATTGTCCCGCGGCGTGTCCCGGGTGGGCCCGGGGCTAGCCGTCACCTCCACGACCCCGTGCAGCAGGTGAGGCGCCCAGGAGCCCGCGACCGGGCCGGCGCCGTCGGGGCTCAGGTC
>NW_011494744.1:3718664-3730135 GCF_000754665.1 Bison bison bison | reverse complement strand
GCCGCGTCCGGCCGCTGACCGCGCGCCCCGGGATCCCGGACGGGTTTCCCCGGCTGGGCAGGGGCCGCCGCCTCTACCGCGCTTCCCCCAACCCACTGAGCGGGGGGAGGCGCTCCTCGCGCCTCCCGGGATCCCGAGCGGCCTCGCTCGGGGGATCTTTCCGCGGGAGGCTCACACACCCTCCGACAGACCCGAACCCCCTTACAGTAGTAAAGATAGTTTGGTGGGGGAGGACTAGGGAGCCAGCGGATGTCCGGACTCACTGCAAAATGAAGAACCTGGGGAGGAAAAAATTTTTTTTAATCTTAATTTTGAAAAAGACAAAAAAAAAAAACTTTCTGAGCACTCTACCAAGCAACAGATAATTTCCAGTTATTTTGATCACTGATGGGAGAAAGCGAAGATGAAAAAAGAGAAGCAGCTGAATGTGGGGGGCGGGGGTGAGCTCAGATGGAGATAAGGGACAGCGAGGGACGTCTTAGGGTCCTGGCACCTAGGAGGAACTACTGGCTCTGGAGAAGGGCCTTCAGAGAGCTTAAAAAACCCATTGTGACAAACCCCCCAGGCGTATAGAAACCGGCCTTTCCCCTCTGAATATAGACCTTGGCTATATTCAGACTTCAGAGCCTATGTTCAGACTTTAGAGCCTAATATATTGAAGTATTCGCAGCCTAATATATTGAAATGAGGGCTAATTCTCCATGGCGTTCTGGAAATCTTGCACATAAGAAACGACCGCTTTTAACGTTCTCCAGAAGAATCCTGGAGACGTATGTTGATTTAATCCCTATTGCTTAAAATCCCCTTGGTATTGAAACCCAGTCAGGGTGGAGCTGGTTTTTTTATTTGAGACTTAATTCATTCCATTTTGTTCAAATATTTTACCGGAAGCTAGCAGTGATTTCTTTAAAGACCCTTAAAAATAAGCAAATCTGTTTTCTAGTTAGGCCCTGCTGCTGCCGCTGCTAAGTCGCTTCAGTCGCGTCCCCGACTGTGCGACCCCATAGACGGCAGCCCACCAGGCTTCCCGTCCCTGGGATTCTCCAGGCAAGAACACTGGAGTGGGTTGCCATTTCCCTCTCCAATGCGTGAAAGTGAAAAGTGAAAGTGAAGTCGCTCAGTCGTGTCCGACTCCTAGCGACCCCATGGACTGCAGTCTACCAGGCTCCTCCGTTCATGGGATTTTCCAGGCAAGAGTACTGGAGTGGGGTGCAATTGCCTTCTCCGAGTTAGGCCCTAGTGTATCATAAATAAGAAGAAAGGGAACAGAAACCTCAAAATGTACTGATGTGAGTGCTGGGTTGGGTAACACTCTTCCATTCTTCAAGGTTTTTCATTTATCCTATTTTCCCAGATAAGGAAACATAGTTGCTATTTCAGTCAGCTGGTAATAGGTTTCCAACCCAGGTAATTCTGATTACTATGTTCATATTTCTTCCCTCTAAACATTCCCCCAATTTTTTTTTAAGTGGAAAAAAATAAATGCCTAAATCTTGGGCCAGTATTGACAGCTCTTTCGCTACTGTGAACCTGTCAGGAGCTCTCCTCTGTTTGGGGTAGGTGGATCAGTACATTCAGAGGAAGAGTGAAAGGTACTGTTTCATAGTTAAGAGGATGGGTGAAGAAGTGTCTTCAACCTTACGTAAATTAGTATTAAACGTAATTTCAGACAGAAGAAAAGTAGTTTGCAGTTGGAAGGCACCTGCAAAACCGTTCTCTTCAATGCAGAGAGGGAAGTAAAGGCTGCCACAAGTGACTTATCCAAGATCATTCATGACTACAATGAAACGGATCAGGTTTTTGGTTTTGTGGTTTAGAAGTGTCTCAAGGCCTCATAAAAATTCCTTAATGTAGTAAATTTCACACGATGTTCTCAGCTTTTCTCATTTTGACTTTTTAACTCATTTTGGCTTTTCTTACTTTTTCCTTCTTGAGAACTCTAATCAGGGCCACCTTACTTTCTGTCTTGGCTCTTTTAAGTAATATTCTACATTAATTAATTATACAAAGAATCTGAAAAGCAATATTCTATATTTGAATCTACAGTCAGTATAATTTGCCACTTATACTCTGGCCAGCCCTTACCCAGCCCACTTAGGTTTCATAGCAGCTTCTGACGTTTTTTGCTTTTGTTTTTTTCATTGTAAACATATAAATGCACCAAATAATCGGTAAAATAGTACTTTCAAATTTACTTCCTCTTCCACTTTCAATATAGCATTAGTTCCAAACTCCCCTTTTTATAGAGAAGTCACCTCTATTATATTATCCCTGGTGATGGCTGAGTGTATTTCCTAAGAGTTGCTAGGTTTTAATTTATAAGCTGTCACAATGCATAAACACAGTTATCGAAAATCTCAGCCTCTGCAGCATTGCTTATGTTGAGTTCAAATTTCATCTATCATTGTATCATTCCAAAATCCAGACAGAGCAACCTGGAATTCTTTCAGTTTGCCTCTAACCTTAGCTAACAAATAATCATATCTTAATAAAAATGCTAAAATCTCATTTATTCTTTTCCATAATTTTCTCACAAAAAATGCTAAAGATACAGCTTCAGAAAATGTTCATTAAAATACCTAACATTCACCTAAATGGGTTGTTTTGCCCTTGGTTTCCTGGGGTTTTAAAATCCATATCAGGGTGTTGTTGCCTTTCCTTTCCTCCTGCCAACCTACTCTGGCTGTTATTTTAGAGACAATAAGAGAAGTGTTGGCATTTAAATCAAATCATGTCTTTAGTTTTTATCCCTTGTATTTCTTTCATTAAAAAAATTTGACTCTGCTAACTCTAAAAAGTACCAGTCCTTGTCTAGACTCTCATCTCCTATAACAGCATTTTCCTAAAATTGTCTATGAGGGCACCTGAAACGACAGCTTTCTGAGGCTTCCAACTGGCAATCTCCTGCTCTCAAAACTGCTCTGGGGGAGGACAGAAGAGCAGCCGCATCCTACAATAGGAATTATCATCTTTTTATAAGCTCTTCTTCCTGTAGGTACTCATCTGGCTCATCTAAATGCATGTGCTTAATCACATCTCTGCAGACCCACACATATCCATCTGGAGAACATAAGCTTAGGAGAGTTTATTTTCCCATAAACCAGCATACTCTGATAGTCTAGATTTACTTTAAGAAACACAAGTAAAAATAAGGCTTTCTATGCCATAGGATTCATTGGCAACACACTAGTTGTTAAGCATACTGACGTCATCGTGACTGAGGCTCCAGTAATTTCCAATGCCCCATGCAGCTGTCTTCCTGCAGGGTTACTCTTGCACATCCCCAAAGCTTCTCAACTGCTTACTTGAACATCCAATTGGCTCATTCAACTGAACTAATTGTCTGGGTGTTGTCCCCAGAATTAGACCAGAAAAGGCTAGGAGAACAATGCTTAGATGGGTATTGTGCTAAGATTAGTATATATAAATAATCAAATCCTACCCTGTCAGGCTGTAGAGCAGTAGCACAGAGAAAGAACATACATCCTAGCAACTGTCAATTTGCTAGGCCCAGTTGGAATTTGCTAGCAATTGGGAGGCCCAGTTGGAATAAAAGCAGTTAGTCTGGAACATAAGAACGTCCCCTTCTCTGAGACAGGCCCCCGCACTGTGACTAGCCTCATCCTTTACAGGTGCTGAAGACTCTCATGGCACTTTTTTTCACATCTTTATTATAGCACTTACTGCTGCATTATGCTTTTATGTTTAGGTGGCTGGATTTTCTGTCCAAGTGAGAACACCCCAAAGATAAAGATATTTCCTTATTCCCTCCACATACTGCTGCTGCTGCTAAGTCGCTTCAGTCGTGTCTGACTCTGTGCGACCCCATAGTCGGCAGCCCACCAGGCTCCCCCGTCCCTGGGACTCTCCAGGCAAGAACACTGGAGTGGGTTGCCATTTCCTTCTCCAAGGCATGAAAGTGAAAAGTGAAAGTGAAGTCGCTCAGTCAATAAATGGTTGTCAAATAAATTGAGTGTAGAAAAATGCCTTATAACCAAGAGTCGTTCATGATTTAAAATCACTCCTCAGCTTAAAAGTGAATGGTGAGTTTTGTTTTGATTCAGATGTATGTCTTTTAATTGTGATACTTTCATTTGCATTTTCACTTAATTCTGACTAGAAAAAAATAATTTTTTTTCCATTGGTTCCTTTCGTTTAGAAAATTTTCATTCTCTTTACAAAGCAAATGTAACCTTTAAAATTTTTCCTCAAAAACAACAACAAAAAATGTGAAGAGAAAATCAGAGAACAGATAAATCCAAAAACGCTCATTTATTTTCCTAATTACTCAACTTTTTCTTACCAGGACCATCTTGAAATATAAGTGGTACATGCACACCCTCTAGTGGTGAATTCATTCCTCATACAAATTCCACACAGAGCTTCAGTGGAAAGCGTCAGCTTCCATGGTCCAAACCGGAAGGATTAATTAAAAGAAAAATTAAGTTCCTTAACTTAAAGAAAAACAGATAATATGAATATTCCCTCATTAATTGAGTCAACATTTATTGACTGTCTAATACATCCCAGATACTGTTTTAGGAGTTCTTTTTTAAAAAGGACACAGCAAGCTGGAGATCCTGTTGGACATCCAAGTGGAGATATCAGATAGTAAGATATAAGTTCAGGAGACAATTTCTCAAGAAGAAGAGTAGATAGAGAAGAAGCCTGAGGAATTTACCCTAGGATGGATGCTCCAACATCCTGAGGTCAGGGAGAAGATGAAAGACCAACAAAAACCGAGGAGAGACCCTTGAGTTAGGAGGTGAACCACAAGAGATTGGATGCTCCAAGTCAGGGGAAGAAGATGTGTCAAGGAAAATAAATTGATGAACTGGATAGAAGGCCAAGTAAGGAAAGAGCTATTCCAGTGGAATAGCTGGAATAAAAGTAGACTAGAATGGGCTCTGGAGAAGGCAATGGCACCCAACTCTAGTACTCTTGCCTGGAAAGTCCCATGGACGGAGGAGCCTGGTAGGCTGCAGTCCTTGGTGTCGCTAAGAGTCAGGGACGGCTGAGAGACTTCATTTTCACTTTTCACTTTCATGCATTGGAGAAGGAAATGGCAACCCACTCCAGTGTTCTTGCCTGGAGAGTCCCAGGGACGGGGGGCCTGGTGGGCTGCCATCTATGGGGTGGCACAGAGTCGGACACGACTGAAGTGACTTAGCTGCAGCAGCAGCAGAATGGGTTCTAGAGATCAGGAGAAGAGAGAAAATGGCAACTGGGAGGGCAGACAACTTTTGTAGCAGTTTCATTCAAAAGAGTAACTGGGAATTGGGCAGAAGCTAGAGGGACATGTGATATTTAAAGATAATCAGAAAAGAAAAATAGGAAAGTCCTTCTTTTAAAAATTGATAGGATGCACCTTATTCCACATTTTCTAATCTTCTGTATAATTTTAGCAATCCTTCTATAGTCTTCAAAATAATATGTGAAATGAAAATTCCCATCATGTTCATGTCCCCATTTCCAGGCAAAATTATCCTTGATCCATTCTTTCAGTCATTCAATAAACATGTACCAACTATACATTGTGTTCAGTGCTGAGGATGAATAATTAAGACAAATTCTCCATTCTGCAGATGTTCACTACCTGGGGAAAGAGACCGACTAGATACAGTGCAGAATGAAAAGCCTCATAGGGAAGAAACAAAGATGGAGCCCAGAGGAAAAGGGCATTGGCTGTTCTTGGGGGGACCAAAGAATTCACAGAGCTAACATTTCAGTGCCAGCAGAAGTCTCATCAATAGACTGAAGGACAGGGGGGTGCAATGCTGACAGGTGTTCATAACTCTATGGAAGACTCGCCATAATATGTCATGTCAAATGCGTTGGAAACAGCCAGGGTAGACTTGCTGGGAGGCAATCATAAAGAATCACGGGTGTCCAAACACTCGACGCTGGAGAAGGTGTGGAAGAATGGAACCTTCCTACGCTGTTGGTGCAAATGCAAATTGGTACAGCCACTATGGAGAACAGTATGGAGGTTCCTTAAAAAGCTAAAAAAAGAGATACCACATGACCCTACAGTCCCACTCCTGGGCATATATCCAGAGACAAACATGATCTGAAAGGATATATGCACCCCAGGCTTCATTGCAGCACTGTTCACAATAACCAAGATGTGGAAGCAACCTAAATGTCCATCAGCAGAGTAATGGATAAAGAAGATGCAGTACACATACACAATGGACTATTACTTAGCCATTAGACAGGATGAAGTAATGCCCTTCGCATCAACATGGATGGACCTAGGCAGTGTCATACTGAGTGGAGTAAGTCAGAGAAGGAGAAATATCATATGATGTCCCTTATATGTGAAATCTAAAAAGAAAGGATACAATTGAACTTACTTACAAAACAGAAAGAGACTCACAGGCTTAGAGAACAAACTTATGGTTGCCAAGAGAAAGGATAGTGGGGATGGGATAGTTAGGGAGTTTGGGGTGGACCTGTACGCACTGCTGCTGCTGCTGCTGCTAAGTCGCTTCAGTCGTGTCCGACTCTGTGCGACCCCAGAGACAGCAGCCCACCAGGCTTCCCCGTCCCTGGGATTCTCCAGGGAAGAACACTGGAGTGGGTTGCCATTTCCTTCTCCAATGCATGAAAGTGAAAAGTGAAAGTGAAGTCGCTCAGTCATTCCCGACTCTCAGCGACCCCATGGACTGCAGCCCACCAGGCTCCTCCGTCCATGGATTTTCCAGGCAAGAGTACTGGAGTGGGGTGCCATTGTCTTCTCCGATCTGTACACACTACTATATTTTAAATGAATAAATAATGAGGACCTGCTGTATAGCACATGGAACTCTGGTCAATGTTAGGTGGCAGCCTGGATGGGAAGGGAGTTTGGGGCAGAATGGATACATGTACAAGCATGGCTGAGTCCCTTTGCTGTTCACCTGAAACTGTCACAACATTGTCTGTTCATCACCTATACCCCAACACAAAGTAAAACATTTGAAGAAAAAAGAAATGGTGCTACCACCTCCCCCCAAAATAGAATTGTGTGTCATGCAAAGAAGGTACGAACGTTGCTGTGTGCTCATATGGCAGAGATCAGAGAGAGTCATGTTTCTTCTTGTAAGGGCCCTAATCCCATCGTGAGGGCTCCACTCTCATGACCTAACCATCTCCCAAAGGTTCCATCTCTAAATGTGATGTAAATACATCATATTTGGGGTTAGAATTTCAGCCTATGAATTTGCACGTATGCAAACATTCAGTTCGTAGTACCTGCCTTTTAAATAAAATATTTTGCAATGATAGAGGAGAGAATAAATAGATAGTGTATGCATGCTTAGTCACCACTGGATCAAAAATATAGTAGATGCCTTTATCTACTTCTAACAAATATGTTTTCATTTTAATATGTTTAAATGTAGATTTGAGATCAACTGAATATTGTCAGTAGTCCCAACTTACATGTAACATTTTGAAAGTGAAGTCGCTCAGTCGTGTCCGACTCTTTGCGACCCCATGGACTGTAGCCTGTCAGGCTCCTCCATCCATGGGATTTTCCAGGCAAGAGTGCTGGAGTGGGTTGCCATTTCCTTCTCCAGGGGATCTTCCCGACCCAGGAATCGAACCCAGGTCTCCCACATTGCAGGCAGACGCTTTACCGTCTGAGCCACCAGGGAAGCCCAACATTTTGAAGTAAGGGCTAAATACGTATATTAGATAGTATATAAGATGATGGATGGATGTACATGTGGGTATGTCGTAATATTTACATAAAAGAATCACCATGAATGTAACTATAAATGAAGACTGATACAGTTTGTCAACTCAAATAATAAAAGTAGCATAGCTGCAATGACATAAGTTTTTGAAACGGGGAACAACTCTTCTGGTTCTCTCATATATAGTTCCAACCAACTCTTATAGGTCCAAGCAAAGCAAAATACAGTCTTCCCTTTATTTACACAATAATTATATTCCTGGAAAATTCTGTGCATATAAAAATTGCTGTGCTTTTATATGTAAAACCTATTTAGGGTCTAGACTTAGGTAGTGATAAGCAAGCTTTACCCCATGTGAATGTCTGGCAGGATATTCAAAAATCATGCAAGATGAGGGACAAGTGTTCATTATATGATACTCTCATTCACTGCAGGATAGTTAACATCTCTGGCCTCTTCCTACTCTAAGCTAGTGTCAACCACCTCACTTCTCGAGTATAGTGACAATGATAAGCTTACAACAACAAATTACTATGACGAGCAAAAAAATTACACAAATTTTCAAATCCCTCCCCACCCTGGCAACGTTAACTGAGAGGTAGAATAGAGCGTATGAACACTGTTGTGGATCATTGATTTAAAAAGTGTTCATCAGATGAAAACAAGGTCCTCCTGTACAGAGCAGGAAACTACATTCAATATCGTGTGAAAAGAATATGAAGAGGAATGTATGTGTGTAAAACTGAATCACTTTGCTACACAGCAGAAATTAATACAATGTTGTAAATCAACCATACTTGAATAAAATGATTTGAAAAAATAACAAAGGGCTCAGCAAACATTTTCCATAATTTATATCAGATAGTAAATATTTGGGGTTTTCTATCATGTAAGAAACGAGTTGCCAGTCCAGGTTCGATGCGTGATACTGGATGCTTGGGGCTGGTGCACTGGGACGACCCAGAGGGATGGTATGGGGAGGGGGGAGGGAGGAGGGTTCAGGATGGGGAACACATGTATGCCTGTGGCGGATTCATTTTGATATTTGGCAAAACTAATACAATTACGTAAAGTTTAAAAATAAAATTTAAAAGAAAAAAAATAAATAGCAAAACTTCCTTTTGTAGTTTAAAATTACATTAGTGACATTAATTGAAGAGGGAAAATTAAGAAGTATTAGCATAAAGTTTCAAGGTTTAAATCAGAGCACACTTTTTGGATCAGTCTTCAGCTCCACAATTTACTGCTGCACTATGAGATTAGACCATAATTTTCATATTTGGAAACCAATTTCTAGGCCAAAAATGAGCTTAATTATTCCTAGTGAGATGAGTTTCCCCAAAACAAAATTTTGCTATACA
Source organism: Bison bison bison (assembly GCF_000754665.1). NCBI lineage: Eukaryota > Metazoa > Chordata > Mammalia > Artiodactyla > Bovidae > Bison > Bison bison. The sequence continues at coordinate 3,721,092 of NW_011494744.1, read as the reverse complement.
TAAACAAATCAGATTATATGATTTTTCAAAAGGTGGGGAGAAAGAGTATTTAAAGGGGTGATAGCATGGACCAAAAGAACCACATCTGGCCCAGCCTCCACTGGTAAACCAAGATGGAGACTTTTTTCCTTGACAGCATCAGTAAAGTAAATTTCTTTCAGCAGTTCAAAATTCCCTCAGCATCCACTATATGCACTGCAGCTTTTTGGAACACAGATTGTGTGGGTTATGGTTAATTACCATGGCTATTACTTGTATAGTTTTTAAGTTTAGAGCTCAAAGTGGTTCTGATCTACAGGACAATAAATTGGCTAAAATTCTGCCTTGACAAAATCTTGTCATATTGTGCTTAGGTTTCATGAGTCTGATGTTAACACTGACCCCTGCAGGAGTCCCATCTGTAGTCATGGTTATCAATTGGGACACATCTACTTTAAAATGGTCAAAATTTCTCTCCATACACAAAAATAAGCCACTTCCTAATGATGTGCCTCGTTTGGGCAGCATTTTCAAAAGACATTTGGTCATATCAAAATTCTCAACCACACCAATAGCTTTTATATATCTACTTACTTATCAGCTGTAATAGAATATGCCAGAAATAACCTAGCTTTTTCGTGCAATTTACCCTGAAAGTTCTAAGCTATATTTCCAACATACTGAAAATAGACTTTTAGTTGTATTTGTCTGTGAATACTAGTTTCTGTTTAGGACCTGCTCTTTCTTATGCCTTCAATAAATATTCTTCACAAACTAGTCTTCAGTTCAAAAAAAAAAATTTAGTTGCCTGAGCAGTTTTTCTTCACTTATGGGATGATTTCAAGGCATCATTCCTACAATGATTATATCAACTTGACTGGGCCACTGGGTGCCCAGATCAGTGTCAAACATTCTGGCTGTGTGTCTGAGTTTTTTCTGAATGAGATTAGCACTTGAATCAGTAGATTGAGTACAACAGATTAAGCTCCCTAATGTAGGTGGGATTCATTCCAGTTTGTTGAAGACCTGAATTGAACAATAGGACTGACGCTTCTAAGGGCTTCCCTGGTAGATCAGTGGTAAAGAATCCACCTGCAATGCAGGAGACACAGGAGACACGGGTTCAATCCCTGGGTTGGGAAGATCTTCGGGCGAAGGGAATGGCAACACACTCCAGTATTCTTGCTGGGAATATCTCATGGGCAGAAGAGGCTGGTGGGGTATAGTCTAAGGAGTCACAAACAGTTGGACACGACTGGAGAGAATGAACACACACACAGTATGCTCTACCAGGGTCCCCAGGAAAAGTTGGGCAGGTGGTTCACTGAACAAACTTACCACCCATGTGGTGAATAGGGGCAAATGTGAATCTGCCTGGAGGAAGGGCATCTTTTTCTGATCTGCACAGGAGCACCAGCAAGTACTCCATCATTGGGAACAAGAGAGGGGGTTCTATTTGAGTTACTAGTGTACCCTACCAGTCTACCACATGCATGCTGCTGCTAAGTCACTTCAGTTGTGTCCGACTCTGTGTGACCCCATAGATGGCAGCCTACCAGGCTCCCTGTCCCTGGGGTTCTCCAGGCAAGAACACTGGAGTGGGTTGTCATTTCCTTCTCCAATGCATCAAAGTGAAAAGTGAAAGTGAAGTCACTCAGTCGTGTCCAACTCTTAGCGACCCCATGGACTGCAGCCTACCATGCTCCTCCGGCCATGGGATTTTCCAGGCAAGAGTACTGGAGTGGGGTGCCATTGCATAGTTCAGTTAATTTCTGTATTTATGTAACTGAATACATACAGCAGTGCTTCAGTTACCCAAAGTGCTGTTTAGGTAATTGAATAGATCCAGTAGTGCTACAGGGCTTCCCTGATAGCTCAGTTGGTGTAGAATCCACCTGGAATGCAGGAGACCCTGGTTCGATTCCTGGGTCAGAAAGATCCACTGGTGAAGGGATAGGCTACCCACCCCAGTATTCTTGGGCTTCCCGTGTGGCTCAACTGGTAAAGAATCTGCCTGCAGTGCAGGAGACCTGGGTTCAATCCCTGGGTTGGGAAGATCCCCTGGAGAAGGGAAGGGCTACCCACTCCAGTATTCTGGCCTGGAGAATTCCATGGACTATACCGTCCATGGGGTCTCAAAGAGTTGGACGCGACTGAGTGACTTTCATCTTCATCAGTGCTACAATTGGGTTGATGTGGGTATGAAGATAAACACAAAGCCATGGGTTGCTTTATTAAATTTGCAACTTTTGACTCAGTACCACCTACTTTATGCCAGTTCTGGATACACCTCAGACCTCTGTGTCTTGTTCCTCAATTTCATGGGTCAAAATTTAATTCAAGCATCACCTCCTCTAGTAAACTGTATGTCCTCTCCAAATCTCTCAAACCTTCCCCTCAGTCTGGAAGAGAAGACTCTGCCAGATGTTCTGGACACACCTGTGCAAGT
>NW_011494744.1:3718223-3718564 GCF_000754665.1 Bison bison bison | reverse complement strand
CTCGCCTTGCCCAACCTCAGCCTTAAGCTGACAGAGGACTGGGGGGTGGGCGGAGTGTTTCTGAGCTCACTCAGGAAGGGTGAGCCAACTGAGAAGAGTAGAAGGGCAGAGACCAACAGAGCAGGTACTGACACTGAGGGCCCAGCCCAAGAAAGAGAGGTCTGCAGGGAGACCCAGATGGGCTGGAAGGTTGCTTTGGATGCTGCTGCTGCTGCTGCTAAGTCGCTTCAGTCGTGTCCGACTCTGTGCGACCCCAGAGACGGCAGCCCACCAGGCTCCACTGTCCCTGGGATCTCCAGGCAAGAACACTGGAGTGGGTTGCCATTTCTTTCTCCAATGCA
>NW_011494744.1:3705406-3718123 GCF_000754665.1 Bison bison bison | reverse complement strand
AGTGAAGTCGCTCAGTCGTGTCCAACTCTTCGAGACCCCATGGACTGCAGCCCACCAGGCTCCTCCATCCATGGGATTTTCCAGGCAGGAGTACTGGAGTGGGGTGCCATCACCTTCTCTGCTTTGGATGCTAAAGCCCATTTTCTCTTTCATAGCTGTCTAAGAAAGAGGAAATAACTGAAAAGTCATCCTTTTTGAGTTCAGGATTCCTCCTTGATATAATAGGAATAACAATATCTCATTGGCTGGTTGCATGGATTAAATCAGACTGTAGATAGGAAATATGTAGAGTAATTATATAGTACTATGATTTTCCAGTCAGAAGTTTCCAAGGTCTTCTATCCTTTTTGCTGTAGCTACACCAACCCATCTCACCCCTAGGCCAAATTCTGACCCCTCTTCTCTGCTCCCCTCCCAGTGCCATCTTCTCTTTTTCTTCTTCCCATTCCTCCTCCCCTCTTCCACCTCCTTCCTCCCCTACCCTCTCCCTCCGTACTTCTTCTTTCCTCTCTCTCCAGCCCTCCACTCTCCCTTTCCCTCTTCTTCTCTCCCCCTCCCTTCCCTTCCTCCAACTCTCCCTCTGCTTGCTTTGCCCAGGAGACAGTACACCAAGCTTTGCCCGGGAGGTAGTACACCAAAGCCCAGGATGAAGATGCTTGGATCCACATGCAGGTCTACCATGATCAAGTTTTAGATGACTCAGACACAAAATGCAGATGTTACTAAAAGGCAGGACTTAACTCATAGCTGTTTTTAAAATTAAATAAGATATATAGGTAATTACTTAACAAATAGGCTTGCCCTCAGTAAAGTGATCAGTGACTGTCATCTGCTCATTTTCCTTCTTGCCCGTTTTTTTTTTTTTTTCCCTTGTTATCTAAGCCCAGGGTGAAGATGAAGAACAAATTCTAAAGGGTACGGTTCACAGCAACAGCGCCATGACTTTCAAAGAGAGAAGCTCTCTGTTGTCTAATGCTGGCATCAAATAATGAGTCATCTTTTTCACCTTCACCACACATTGGTCATATTTCTGACCAATCTAGATTTTGTGGTCATAGTATTACCAAAAGGCAAGTTCATGTGCCTGGCACACAGTGAGGCCAAACAATACCAAAATGTCATAGTTTGAAACAGAAATTTTATTACAGGGCCATGCAAGCAGATGGGCAGCTCAAGCCTTAAAAACCCCAAATTCCCTGAAATCTTTCAGCAAAGCCCTTTTCTAGGAAAGGTGAAGGGGAGGTGTAGTTAGTCATTGCAAACTTCTTGGGTCAGAGCCTTTGTTTTTGAGGTCAGGTCATGGCCAGGTAACGATGTTTCTGTAAATCTCTGCCAAAGGAATGTTATTCTCTGTTCTGACAAGAAAGGGCAAGGTCTCAAGGCACAGCTTTTTCCCTCTGAGGTCAAGGACCTGGCTAAGAGGAGGTAGAGCTCAGCTGGCAGCTCCCTCAGAGCCAGCTCCCTGCCCAGCTGTCACTGCTGAGGGAGCAAGATGCCCAGGACCCAGCTGGCCCTCAGGTTCCCTAAATGGGAGGGAAGGGAAGGTCACACAGACTGCAGTCCAGGCAGATGGTCAGTAATTGCTATTAGGTCGCTGAGATGCGCTTGGGGGAGAGGTTCACTGCTGCCTTACAGCCTGGGCCAAGGCCAGTGGGTGGCCATGATAAGGGTTCTGGAGTCCTACAGGAGAGAACCCCCAGTCTGTTTGCTGGGCTCCCCAGCTTACCCAGTGGCCCGGGACCAGGTGAGCTGGAGGAGCCTGGGGAGAAGGCAGGGAATCCACCTTTTACCTGATTTTCCACCTGACAACCACCACTCTGCCTGACTGGAGTTGGCTGAATGAGCCCACTAACGGCCACTCCTTGACAGTTGGTTGCTTGTGGGCGGGGCCCACTGCAGTGCTGACCAATGGCTGAGCAGGACCCCTCATGGTCCTGTGGTAACCTTTCCCTGGTAACAGGGTGCAGGGATAATGCCACACAGCAATGGCGGTGTGCCAAGGGCTGCACTCGGCTGCACTCTATTACAATAGTGTGATAGAGTATGACTGAGTGCAGCCCTTAGCACCCGGCCCTTGCTGTGTGCCATTAACCTCCTACCCTGTTACCAGGTAAAGGTTACCACAGAACTATTAGGGGTCCTGCTCAGCCATTGGTCAGCACTGCAGTGGGCCCCGCCCACAAGCAACCAACTGTCAGAGTGACCCTTAGTGAGCCCCTTCAGCCAACTCCAGTCAGGCAGAGTGGTGGCTGTCAGGCAGAGAGAAAAGTAAGAGGTGGATCCCAGCCTTTTTCCCAGGGCCCTCAAACTCACTTCCTGGCCTGAGGCCCGGTGAACTGGAGGGGCCCAGGAAACAGGCATGGGGCAGTGTCCTGGAGGGATCCAGAATCTGTCCCAAGGCCACCCACAGGCCAGACCCAGGCCTTAAGGTGGCAGTGAACCTCTCCCCACTCCCATCTCTGTGACCTAATAGCAGCAGTCTGCATAAGATGCAGTCTGGGGGACCTGGCCCCTGCCGTGTGGGTGGCCTGAGGAGCCTGAGGGTCAGGTGGGCCCTGGGCACCTGGCTCCCTCAATGACGACAGCTGGACAGCGTCTGGGAACCTGGCTCTGAAGACGCCTCCAGCTGAGCTCTGCTTCCTCTTAGCCAGGACCTGAACCTCAGAGGGTGAACGTTGTGGGTTGGGATCTTGTCCTTTCTTGTCAGGACAGAGAATAATATTCATCTCGTGGAAGTTTACAGGAACACCATTACCTCACCATGACCTGACCTCAAGAACAAAGGATCTGACCCCAAGAAGTTTGCAACAGCTAACTACACCCCTCCCTCACCTTTCCTAGAAAAGGGCTTTGCTGAAAACTTTTGGGTTGCTGGCGGTTTTTAAGCATGAGCCACCCATCTCCTAGGATGGCCCTTGATAAACCCTTCTCTGTTCTAAACTCCAACATTTTGGTATTGTTTAGCCTCACTGTGTATCAGGCACAGGGACTTGAGTTTCCATAACAACTGGTGAAGATCCTGTGAAATTAACACCAGATATTCTGATGAAAAGCAAAGGGTTTGCTTTATATGACTTCGTTCTCTTTGCAGAAGTAAATTTTTATTCTTACTTAGGATATATCAAGCGTTGGGAAAGCAAAAGATTTTCTTCACTAAACTTAGCCGAAAGGAGAATTGCTTGCTACTACATGCAATTCTAGGGACAGGATTAAAGGCAAAAGGAGAAGAGGGCAGCAGAGGATGAGATGGTTAGATGGCATCAGTCACTCAATGAACATGAATTTGAGTCTGCCTGCAGTGCAGGAGACTTGGGTTCCATCCTTGAGTCAGGAAGATCCCCTGGAGGAGGAAATGGCAACCCACTCCAGTATTCTTGCCTGGAGAATGCCATGGACAGAGGAGCCTGGTGGGCTACAGTCCATGGGGTCACAAAGAGTCAGACAGGATTGAGCAATATACACTTTCACTTTCAAGAGATAGTGAAGGACAGGGGATCCTGGTGTGCTGCAGTCTGTGGTGCGGCAAAGAATCGGACATGACTTAGTGACTGAACAATAATAACGTGGGGCAGATCCCTCTTAAAATTCCCTTCTGAGACCAAGGGGAAAATCATGAGAGGAATACAAGTCAAGATGTGGCCTCAGGCTAGAGATTGTCTGTGTACTCTCTGTGATAAGTTAGCACAGAAATTGGAACTGTTTAGAAACTTTCACACCCATTAGGCCTTATCTGGATACCCAAGTCCCTAGTTATTGGACTCTTCTTATTCAGTCGAGTACACAGGAATTCAGATGTTTGATCAAACTTTTGAGGCCAGATTTGTCTACTGGTCATGCAGGAGGAAACAGGAATGGGTCCTAGAACAATTGGGTGGGTGGGTGGGGAGGGCAGTAACCAGGCCCTTCATCACAGATCGTTTGAAAGAGCACTGATGTTAATGTTGTTGTTGAGTTGTTAAGCCATGTCCAACTCTTTGTGACCCCATGGACTACAGCACGCCAGGCTTCTCTGTCCTCCAGCGTTTGCTCAAATTCATGCCCATTGAGTCGCTGATGCCATCCAACCACATGATGTCATCTGATGTCAACTGTAGTTTGACAGTTTTATGTTCTTGGATCATTGATCAATATTTAAGAAGAGTTCACTTACACGAAGTTCAAAAATGTGGAAATATCAATTGTGTTGAATTTGATTGTACATTTCTTCTTATTTCAATTATGCTCCTCTCTTGTCTACCCAGTTCTTGGCTAAACCCCTGATGGAGCTAACCTCTCATCTTAGAGAGAACCCTGCCATCTGGTGGCTGAGGATGTTGAGTGTAAGGAAGTAGCGTGCTGTGAACCCCCAGTTCAGACAGAGGAAAAAGGCCTTTCCCCCTGGCAATCCGCTTTTAGGTCAGTTTCCCCATTTTCCGTTAAGTCCATTTTAAACAACGGAATGGCCTTTAACGGGGAAAAAAAGAACAAGTTCCCTACTACTTTTAAAGCATTTCCAGCCCTTAGCAAAAGGATTTGGTTCAAGTAAGCGCTCAGTTAATCGTGTATTTGTCCAGCTTCTCTGGTGGCTCAGAGGTTAAACCGTCTGCCCGCAACGCAGGAGACCTGGGTTCGATCCCTGGGTCAGGAAGATCCCCTGGATACTCTTACCTGGAGAATCCCATGGACTGAGAAGTCTGGTGGGCTACAGCCCACAGGGTCGCAAAGAGTTGGACTTCACTTTCACTTTCATGTCCATTTTAAAAGAATTACTTTCTACATTATTTCCAAGGATGAAGGGTGGGAGATGTGAACTCCCACCCCGCAACCCTAGGAGAAACCAGACATTCTCATTTGGGAGAAGACCAAGAAGGACTGAAGCGAGGCTGCTAATCTCCACATGCTAACTTCTGCTGGAGCCTGAGAGCCGCGGACTACTGGAGGGCGGGGCTGACCGAGCCGGTGAACTGCAGTTCCCGGCATGCCCGAGGAGGCGGGGCCCAGAGGCTGCGCCGGCGCCAGGGTTCACGTGACTTCAGCATGGCGGTGTTTGCCGATTTGGACCTGCGGGCGGGTTCCGACCTGAAGGCGCTGCGTGGGCTCGTGGAGAACGCTGCTCACCGTAAGTCTCCCGGGCTTCGCGGGCCCCCGTGCCTGCGCTGTCTCGCTGTCCCTAGGCTGTCGAGCCATGCTCTGGAGAGACGCGGCGGGCCTAGTTCTGGTGTCCTGGGGCCTCCGGCGTGTCCTTGGAAACTGATGCCCCTGCGGTGTTGCTCTGACCCGCGGGAAACTCGAAAGCACTGGGGAGACGTTACCCAGTCCAGCTCCTTCTGTCTTGGGAATTGAGGAAACTGAGGCCCTGACATGGCGGGGGATCTGCATGGGCCTCACAGCTGATGGATAGAAGAAAACAGGGCTCCCAAGTGCACACCTACACGAGTGGTTTTTATATCGCCCCTTCCTGCGTCTCTTGACATTGTCCTGATGCCGTCAAATGCTGGAAACTGATGCAGAAGTACTGTGGGGGGCCCTGAGAATGGGGAGGGGGCATGTGGGTCAGAGTGTTGGAATGTTATTTACACGGAGAGTAAGTGGAGGCGGAGGACTTACTAGGAAGGTGGGAGGAGAGCAGAATGGCTAGAATGTTACTCCTGTTTGAATCCAGGGGAAACAAAAGCCGTGAGAGGTAAGACTTCATCTAAATTATTGAAGTGAATCGCAACTGCTAAGTGGGGATAGAAGGGTTTCAAAAGAAAAGGTTTCTTCAGGGTCTGTTAAGTAATGGATGCTCAGTAAATATTTGAGAGAGGAAGAAAAGGACCTTGGACAAACTGATGAGGGAGGAGACCACTATTTTGGCCTAAATATGCGTTATCTTTTAATATTAATATCCTGTCGTCACCGTTGGTGTTTAAATAGCTTAAAGATTGGAGTCATGATTTAAACATATTTTTGAAGTCCACATGTCCGGAGCAGTGCTGTGTTGAGGCTGATAAAGCCAGGCCCTGGCTTCAGAGAGTTTTCAGTCTCTTGGTGGGTAGCTCAAAGGAGAACGTGGACATTGGTGTGAATTAGTGGTCAACCTGTTTCTCCTTAGCAAAAGGGTCTCTGAAGAAGTAGAAAGGGTAAAAAGCAACAGAAAAAAATGACAACGTAAGAATGAAATTGATAGTGAAAAAAGTATAAATTTGATGAGATGAAAATGAACATAGGGACACGAAAAAGAATAATGGTTGAAAGAAGATAGGCAAAGATAAGGGTCTTTGTTGTCATGCTGATAATACATCACCAAAGTCAAACAAAGCCCAGTGTCTGTGCCAGGCACTGTTCTAAAACATCCAGCGTGTGTTATCTTAATTCTCATGACAGTTGTATGAGATGAATCCTGATATTATCACCATTTGGCAGATGAAGAACCTGAAACTTAAGGTTAAGTAACTTTTAAGTGGAAATGTTCAGGTTTGAGAACAGGCAAATCTGACTCCAGAGTCCATACTCTTAACCATTCTTCTACCTTGTAGTCTTGACATGAATTGGTATGAGCTTATGTGTAAAAGAGGTTGTTGTATTTGACAAGAATGTTCAATTTTTCTTTTCAGTGGGCTATTCAGTTGTTGCCATCAATCATGTTGTTGAATTTAAGGAAAAGAAACAGGTAAAATAGATTTCTGACAATAATAACCAGCATTTATAATTATTTTGTGTGTATTGGTAATGTGGAAGCTACAAATGAGCACTCTTTGTGCATTATTTTATATGTTAACAGTTGAGCTGATACATATCTGTGCAAATGATAACTTTTTTGTGAAGTGCTGGGGTATGGTGTAAAGATTCTTAAAGTTGGTTTGATGTTAAGTAACTTTAAAAGTGCATTGTTGTTGTTTAAACTGTAATCACAATATTTAATCTTTTTTATTTTACTGTCATGGACTCATTACTGAATGATTGCCCTTCCGAACATACTAGTAAATATGTGTATCTCTCTCCTTAGACCAACAACTGTTCCTTACAGATTGTTTCATTCTAAAAAATTGTTGTTCATCCTCCCTTTCCATTGATGTTCTCCTGTCCTACTCGGCTTCAAATTTCTTCATTAAAAAACACATGCATGCACATACACACAGCTTATTTAGGGTTTCTGCATGCTAGAAATTAGCTTTCTAAAAACTTATTCTTTATTTGTCATAGGAAATTGAAAAACCGGTAGCTGTTTCTGAACTATTTACGACTTTGCCAATTGTACAGGTAAGTGCTTTGTTTAAGAAACATAATATGTACTCATCCAGTTCAGACATTCCCAGTCATACGTTTGGTTCTCTAACCTGCACTGCCCCTTCCTTTGTCTACCAGTCTTACCTTTCCATGAAGACTTAGTTTTTCCATGAAACATTATGTACATCTTTTTTTCTCTAGCTATACAGGTATACCTGAGAGATGCTGTGGGTCTGGTTCCAGACTACCACATTAAAGCAAGTCACGAATGTTTTGGTTTCCTGATTCATGTTAAGTTTATGCTTACATTGTTAAGTGTGCAGCAGCATTATTTCTTAAAAAAACACAATGTTTATCTTAATTTTAAAAAGTATTTTACTGCTTAAAAATGTGCTCACCATTGTCTGAGTCTTCAGTAAGTTATAATCTTTTTGCCAGGGGAGGGTCCTACATTGATGCTGAAGCCTGCTGACTGATCAGGGTGGTGGTTGCTAAGGCTGGGGTGGCTGTGGCCATTTCTTAAAATAAGACAACGATGAATTTGCTGCATGAAACCTCTCAGTACAGTTTCTCTGTAGCATGCAACTCTGTTTGATAGTATTTTACCCACAGTGAATCTTCTTTCAAAATTGGAGTGAGTCCTCTCATACCCTGCCACTGCTTTATTAACTAAAAGTTTATGTAATATTCTCAATCCTTTGTTGTTATTTCAACAATAGATTAAGTTCAATGTCTGACATGTGTGTGGTCTTTGACACTGCAAACAATTACAATAGTATCATCAGAGATCAGGGAATTCCCTGGCAGTCTAGTGATTAGGACTTAGGCAAAATCAGTAATCACAGATCCCTGTAACAAATATGATAATAATGAAAAAATGTGAAATATTGGGAGAAAAATGAAAATGTGACACAGAGATGCGAGTGAGCAAATGCTGTTGGAAAATGACGCATCATAATAGACTTGCTCAATACAAGGTTGCCACCGATCTTCAGTTTGTAAAAAAAAACAAAAGCAATATCAGTGAAGCAGAACAAAGCAAAACACAATAAAACAAAGTATACCTCTATTATAAATTCCTTGAGAGTTAGGGCTAGGTTTTACTGATCTTCACTATTCTGTATTGTTAGTACCTTTTAATGAGTACTTTCCACTGGTAAGGAGGAAAGTCAGTCATCTGTATTTTGTGCTTTTTTTATTACAGGGAAAATCAAAACCAATTAAAATTTTAACTAGGCTAACAATTATCGTTTCGGATCCGTCTCACTGTAATGTGTTGGTAAGTTATTTTTCTTCTCTCTTGGTCTTAACACTTGCTTTTCAACTCACCTCATTCTTACATCTTCCCTAACCCCCAGTGTATGACACTTGACTGCTCTCCTTAGCTCAGAATTCACATGGTATAATAGAGTCTCTTCTATTCATGACACACGTATAAGGATTAAAGCTTTTAAAGATTTAAAGAGTCTTCCAGTGACTGGTATTCATTGAATTTACACAACCCAGACATAGAGTACTGGTGATGTTGCTATGAGTAATACAGACATAATCCTTTGGAAAATGGGAAAAATGTTTAAAAAGTGGGAGATAGTAAATAAGGAATGTTCTGGGAGTGTGTAACAGGAGGCCAAGCTGAGGAAGCTGATGTTCAAACTGTGGCCATACAAATCAGTGAATGTTATTGGTGCCAGATAGGGAGAGGATATTCCCCCAGACAGGATAAATTATGCAAGATTCTAAATCCCAGAAAAACATGGTGCATGGTGGGAAATGAAATGCCAGTTGAGTTGAGCCTGATGAGCTGTCTAACCGAGGATGATGTTAGAAAGGTAGGTCTGGGTGAGCAATTAGAAAAAGCCTTTGAAGGTTTTAACTAAGGGAGTACAGTTATGAGATTTGCATTATAGAGAATGGATCAAAGGGGATAAAGGAAGGGATTTGATAAAGGATAGGATAAAGGAAGGTGGGGGAGGGGAGGATTGACAGGATTTTATGTTGATTGGGTCGAAGGTGGTGATTCCCTGCTTTGGCCTGAGCAGCCAGATAGGTAGATGGTACCATTTCCTGAGATGAAACATACAAAGAGAAATAAGTGTCAGATCATCATGTTTGAGACACAGTAAGTTCTTGTAAGAGTTCCAGTGAAAAGACAGTCACAATCATGTCCAGCTCTTTGTAACCCCATGGACTGTAGCCCACCAGGTTCCTCTGTCCTTGGAATTCTCCACTCAAGAATACTGGAGTGGATTGCTATTTCCTTTTCCAGGGGATCTTTCCAACCCAGGGATCAAACCCCGGTCTCCTGCATTGCAGGCAGACTCTTTACCAACTGAGCCACCAGAGAAGCCGCAAGAGTTCAAGTGGAGCTTGTCAAATGAGTAGTTGGAAAAAAAGGACGTGGCCCTCAGAAGAGGAACCGCAATTCAAGATACTCATTTGGAAGTGGTCACCTTGTAGAGAGTAATTGTACTCATGAGAATGGATGAGACTCCCTGGTCAAAGTATAACATGGGAGGAGAAGGTCTGGGACAGAATCCTAAGGAACATCTATATTCAGTGGTGGAGTAGAGGGTGAGCTAGGATGGGAGACTGAGACGGGCCATCTGAGGAGTGGGTGGACAATGAGGAGCATGAGAAGGGTGAGCAACATCAGCGTACCTGAGGAGAAGGGCTAAAACGTGTCTTGGACAGGCAAGTTCCCTAATGACATGGTGGTCATTGGTTGCCTTACGAAAAGCCATTTCCATGGGAATGATTGGGCTATGAGAAAATACAGCCAGTGTCTGCTGCTAACTTTGCTTAACCAACTTCACTCCATGGAGGAACAGAAGGCTTGGGATGCTGGTGAGAACCTGCTGTCTAGATTTTGTTTGTTAAATGGAGACTTGCAAATAGCTGGTGCTGATGTGATGAATCAGTGAGGGAGAGAGATAGTGAGATCTCTGAGAACATAAGCTGTTTCATCATTAGCTGGAATGGCCTCCTCTCTCATAGAAAAGGAGTAATCAAGGAAGGGCTGGCCTCCTTTCTAACAATTAGCATTGCTAAAGAAATTATGAAAAACCAAATTTGGGTTTTTTTTATAGCTGCAGGTTGCATTCCAGTTCTCTAAGCCTGGGGAGACATAGAAGTGACTTTTTATGGTCACAGACTTTGATTTTTCTCGTTACCATGAACATCCTGGTGGCCCCTTTCAGTCCCTATCCCAAGTGGGAGTGTCAAGCCGAGGAAAAGAGTACTGGATCCTGACTTTTTCTGAGACCTAGAACCTGCCCTGTCTTGGCATGCATCTGCCCAGTGGGTTTGCTTAGCTGCTCAAGCCCAGTACCTGCTGCATCTCTTCACCCGTTCTGTTTCCTCCTTTAATTTTTATCTTGCTTTTTCTTTTTACAGAATAAGAGGTAAAATATTTAAAAGGTGTCAAAGGGAAAGAAGAAATAGCACATATTATCTCATCATTCAGTGATTGTAAACTTGAATATGTATTTTTTCAGCCTTTTCACATGCATACACATACAGTATCAGTTTGAGACTTTCTTTTATAAATAATCTTTAACTGATAAATCTCTCTCCTTCTGTCGGAGGGCTCTTGGTTATTTTCTTACACATCTAGCAGTTTAATTTGTATTTAACAGTATTCTCATCGTGAACCTAATCACGTCATACTTAGTCATGTGTAATTCTCGTCTCACCGAAAAATGATAAGCTCCACTGAAAGCAGACACATGCCTTAAATGATTTTGTATCCCTAGTGCCCTACATATAGCAGGTGCTCAGTCAATTTCTGTCAAGCTCCTCTGCTAGCTTATAAGAGCAGGAGCTGTCTAATTTGATTTTTGTGTCTCAAACAAAATGTTTGATATACAGGTAAAGCATGATAATGTGGGAAGGAAGGAGAGATGATTGATGAGATGGGTGTTGATAACTGGAGTCTTATGTGCTGAGAAAGTCTTTTCTGTCAACATACAAAGCAAGGCAAAAATGTCAGTGGCAGATTATAGGTATTACAAGATTGAAATGTGAGTGCAGCCAGGACACTAGTCAGAATCCCATAAGCATTTGTTGTTGTGTTGTTCCTGTACGGTAACATTCTTTTCATTTTACTAGAGAGCAACTTCTTCAAGAGTCCGGCTGTATGATATTGTTGCAGTTTTTCCAAAGACAGAAAAACTTTTTCATGTAAGTAACAGTAAAAGAAAATAGTACTCATTATTTTACATAAGAAGTCTGATGTTGTACCTTTGTAGATGACCTGTTTGATCCATCTGGAAACATTGAGGATTTTTCGTTTATATGTGGAGTCCTGGAACTGCCTGAGAGTGTATTTGGGTGGCATATTTTGTTTTGTTTGTTCTGCTAGATATTTGATGGGCTGATACTAAGAGAGTCCATCAAGTTTTCCTCTTTTTAAAAAAAAATAATTTTGTTTATTTGTATACTTCTGGCTGTGCTGGGTCTTTGCTGTGCAGACTTTTCTCTACCTGTGGGCGGGGGGCTGCTTTTCCTTGTATTGCATGGGCTTCTCTTGTAGGTGGCTCCTCCTGTTGTGGAGCTCTAGGGCAAGTCAGCTTCAGAAGTTGTGGCTCTCAGGTTTAGTTGCCCCATGGCACGTGGGATCTTCCCATGTCAGGGATCAAACCTGTGTCTCCTGCATTAGCAAGTGGATTCTTTACCACTTCAGTTTCTGTCCTTGCTATTTGCTGCTGCGTATTACAGAAGAAAGGCACGAGATTCTACTGTGGCATAAAAGGTCCTTCTCTGCTTCGCTTCTCCTTTGTGTGCTCCGAGGCGTGGTCCGTATGCTAGCATGATCATGGTCTTCTAGATATCCTTCAGAATCAACTGTCTGCTGGTGTTCCTTTTTGTTTAAGAGAACCTTTATGAATTTCTTTTGTCCTTTTCAAATGGCCATTTCTGTGACTTTTTAGGAGGCAGAGTTGTTTAATGTATATGTTCAATACATTTTGTCAGCTTGAGACAGAACACATTGGGAGTTGTTAGTGATCACAGGAGAAAAGAAATCAACTGTAATAATAGTTTTTCAGGAATATGTTTTACCGTGTAAAGTGAGATATAGCTGCTTTTAGAAATTAAGGAATGTTGACTTTGTCTCAGTTCAAGAAAATAGCCATCTACCAAAAAGTGTATCCACCAAAGGGGTGTTATGGAGCTGGTCTTTAATGTTTTAATTTTACAACATAATCGATTTTTAAGTAGTCTGTTCTAAAATTATAAGAAGATTTTCCCTAAGTTTATTCCAGTAGATGGAGCTGTTGACTAAGGAGACTTCTGTGTGATAAATTTAGTTTTTGAGGTACACTCACAATTTTCATTGTTTATATTAATGCAGGGAAATAGCACAAGTTAGCAATGAATTCCCCTTTTTTGCTGACTCCTTTTCTGAAATGCTCAGTTATAGTAATTCTCTAGAATTTCATTTCAGAGAAAAGGGAAGTAGGATCGAGTGGATCTTAGACATCAGAGACCCCTGTGGAACCTTTTAAAATCAGGCAGGCTCAGATCTCCACC
>NW_011494744.1:3682960-3705306 GCF_000754665.1 Bison bison bison | reverse complement strand
CCATGGGAGATTCTGATTAGGCAGGTTTTGGGGTTGAGCTTGGGTATCTGTTTTTTTTAAGTTCCACATGGGATTCTGATTCAGTATGGAAACCCTTAAGAGAAACATGAATATGTCCAGATTTGTTAAGCAGCTACTTAGTTTTTTATTAAATATTAACAACTCGGTTATAATGTAGATTAAAAGTTGATAGTATACCTAATTTTTTATTGTACTCTTGTGTTTTGAATTGATTTTGAAGAGCATACATCCTACATTTCCATAGCCATTTATTTGATTAGAGAAAACAGCCCAGGGGTAATTGGGATGAATGCTTATTATTATTGCCATTTTGTAGAAGAGAAAATTGAAGCTCAGGCTAAATGATTTGCTCTAAACCTCAGGTAACATGTCATAGAACTAGGACTATGGTGTTAGAATGCATTATAATTTGATACAGTGAATTTATCTTACTGTTTTCCTCAGATTATTCTCAAATTTTAGGTCAGAAATATGAACACATAATTCATGATAGTGGGTGGAAGAGTCAGAAATATTCTGGAAGATGGATAAAAGCTATAAATAATTGGCAGAGTATTTGTTTGGCATTGACTGTAGAAAAAAGTTTTTAAAATCAGAACATTTTTCCATATCTTACCCATTCTTTAAGATTCAGTTGAAGTTGGCACTCCTTGTTTTCTATAGAAAATCCATTTAAAAAGATTTTTCTTATAATAATATAAAGCTTGAAATTGGATCAAATGCAAGCAATTTGTTGCTTAACAGGTTATGTTCTGTTAAGTGATTTTGTTTGATAAGTTGATTATTCAGAATGTAGGCAAGTGTCTCTGTAGATAGGATATTCTAAAACTAAGGTCTCAAAAATGAATCGTAAAAGTATTCCTAAACACATGTTAGCAATTAGTAGTATGAAATCTAACCACCTTAAATAGCGTTGTTTCCATGGGAATTAACATACTAGTTTCCACTCAGAGTATCTGAAAGATATCTCATAGATAAATCCTTTTTCTCTATAGTTACCCCAGGGGATAAGGCAAAGATGAAAGGTTGTAAGCTGAGTCCATTGGCCAGGGCTTCTTGGGATGGGGGTGGCTGTGGAATGTGGCAGAGAGAGTTATATAGAAGTTTCAGGAGCTTCTGAGTTAGTTATTGCCATTTAGGAATTTTTAAAAAATTTTATTGAAGTATAATTGATTGTTGTGTTAATTTCTGTTGTGAGGCATAATGATTCAATTACACATATTTTTCTTCATATTCTTTCCCATTATTTTTCCCATTTAGGACTGGACAGGGTGAGGAGAATTCAACCTGTTTAGTCCAGCGGCCTCCAATCTACTTTGAGTGTGTACTATATCAGTTTGAAAAAATACTGGTCCTACATCCCCAATATATGTGTTTATTTTCTTTTAAATTATTTGATGGGTATATTTATTTTCTTTTAAATTATTTGCATGCTCCATTATATCAGTGTGCTTTATGAAATAATATACACACACTGAACAAAATATTTTAAGAGAAGGAATTAAAAATAAGTGAAAATTGAAGTTCTCTTTTCTTCCTGCTCCCAAAATCCATCCCCTACCCTTTGCAGAGCATTTTTGTACTAACACCTGGGGCTACTGAAAGGGCGGATCTTTCCAGGCTCCTTTTAAGGTGTGGTCTGGCTGCACTGGCTCAGATTTGCCATGAAAATTTGTTGAAATGCAGGTGATTAGACTCTCCTTACTGAATTGATTGCTGGGAGTAGGGCCTGGTAATCTCCATTTTAAGCAAATTCTTGAGGGGAGGATTTTTTTTTTTTTTTAAAACATGGGTTTAAAGGTTGGGAGGAAAAAAAAATTAAAAAAAAAGGTTGGGAGGATCCATTTATGGGCATCTCTTTTCACTGGCAAGCCTGGCTCTTCCTTGCATAAAACACCAGGATGTACCAATCTGACATCCATGAAGGATTTGGGGGAGACTGAACCTTCTCCCTCTTACTCTCCTTGTTCCATAAAATCAAAGATAAGGGTATGTGTGTATGTACCATTTGGGGAATACCTTCCTTAAATCCTCATAAGAGTCTTTGCCCAGAGGAAGATTAAGAACAGTTGATACGAATTCATATACAACCTGCCAAAACCACTGTAATCAAATTCTTAATCACAAGTATTTGGACATAATGTAATCATTTTTAATGATTTAGAAAGTATTTCATTATAATGTGAACATTAAACATTAGCTCTTATTTTATAGTTACCTAAGTGTATCAGTTGAACATTTGGATTAATAGCTAAATAACAAAAGAACTCGGTTTGAGACATTTTAAGTCTAAGGTGCCAAGTAGAGCTGCCCTTTGTAACTGAAGATTTATTATAATGCATGTATTTAAACCAACACAGGGGATTTTCTTTAAATTAACCCTGGGGAAAAAAGAGCAATACATAATCAAGTAACCTAATTTAGCTTTACGCTGGGGAAGAATGTTTTACAGGCTTTTAAGAAATGAATCAGCTTTTTGAAATGAAAAATAATTTGTGCTTGTAATAATAAATTCAAAGAGTGCAAAGAGGTGTACGCTGAAAAGTACACCATCCTCCTCCTTAAAACGCCTTGTCCCTTTTCTTCAGAGGCAACCACAGTCAGAAGGTCTTGGGTTCCTTTTCAGGAGTATTTTCACCCAGTCCTCCTTCATTCCCCTCTCCCTTTCCTGCCTTCCTTCCTGACACCTTGCTTTGTTCACCTGCCAGTAGTTCCATAATATCCATTTGAGAGGTGCCTCGCTGCATAGAAGGAGTCAGCGTGTTCTATTGTGTAAAGCAACCCTGTTTGTTTAAGTAAAATTGAGGAATGTTTACTCGTGTCTAACCTTATGTGATTGATACTGCAGCAAATGTTCTTTCACTAATATCCTGAAGCATTTATAGGGTATAAAGCTATAGAACAGACTTCCGGTCTCTATAGGATACATTCCTATAGGTACTTCTGGTCTCTGTAGGATACCTTCCTATAGGTGAAATATGCTGATGTGTGCATGTAAAATCTTGATACCTGTTGCCGAAATGCTTTTTGAGACTGATTCTGAAAACCCTGTGAGTCCGTTTGTTTGTTCTTGTGTCACCTGTATATTACTAAACTTTATGATCTTTGCCAGTCTGATAGTGTAAAAATGGCAAACAGAAGCTGAATTTGTTTTAGTTTTACCTGCTATTCAGAGCTTTTCACATCCATTCTTAGCAAATTTTCAATGACTTTTAGGAGTTAGACAGCTGTAGCAGTTGGGATGGGACAGGTCCTTTATGAGCCGAGTGTCTGCCAGAGCAGCATTACTTCCCAGGCTTACTAAGTTACTGAGACTATCTTAAAGCCAGGCAGCCTCGGATCACTTCCTGCTTCCTGGAACCCTGAGGTGGGGGTAGCAATGAGAGGAGCAGGGATTCTGAAGAAAAAGTATAAGATGTGCCTGTCCTGTCATCGCTAAAGGTCAAGCCTACCCTGCAGGGCATTGTCACCCTCTCGACCCGTTTCTCTTGGTCATTGCCACTGATGTTAGATTGCCAGCACAGCCACCCTGGCAGCTGGAATTTGTTCATCAAGCCTGACTATACGGGCATTGATAGTGAGGCTTATTTTTTGTCATGGTAGGGAAGAGCCAATTCTTTTCTCTCTATAAATCAAATAATAGCAAAATGAGAGCCGGATGTGCAGCTTCTAGCCTGCACTTTTAAGCTAGTAACCACTCCTAAGCTTTATTTTCCTTCCCTGTTCTTCCTTTTATCCTCGTTTCCTTATCCGTTTATTTTTGTCTTGCATGTATTTTTTTATAAGCAGTTTCAGATCTCTTTTGGAAGTAAATGCAGAGTGTCAACAAGTAATAGCAAAAATGAGAAGAAAGGAGAGAAATTAACAGTTTAAAAAAATGCATTCAGAATCATTTGATTTACAACAGTTCTCCTTTGACCATTTGTGGAGATGCTTCGTTTCTATCAACATTTGAACAAAATGCTGTTGGTAGTGCCACGTGTTTCTTTGACCACTCAGTAGACTGATTGGACCCATAGATGTGGGACAATTGCTGGCACAAAAATAAAGAATTTCTGGAGAAAGTGGACCATGCATACGTTCCTTTTAGCTTTGCTTTTTTTTTGGATATCAGAACCGTTTCCTTTTTCTGGAACAATCTGAAGTAACCTTCCAGAAATTGAGCCTCTCTTAGCAACCTCTCCTTGTGTAGCTGACCGTGGATTAGAGGGTCTCTGGACCATGTCTGTTGAGATGTTCTGTAGACATACCACCCTACTTTAGCTGGATTGCAGCTAAACCGTTCAAACCAAATGTGAATGGCTAACCATTGGTTTTGCAACCGGACGGATGCATTGAACACAGAACCCTACGGTGTCCATTGAGTGAGCCATAGCTATTGGCATTTCTTTATAGCATGTTTGACCCTACCACACTCTTAACATGTGCCAGTTTTGCTTTTGGTTTTACGTGTGTCTTCTCCTTGACAGGTTGCTTGTACACATTTAGATGTGGATTTAGTCTGCATAACTGTGACAGAGAAGCTACCATTTTACTTCAAAAGACCCCCTATTAATGTGGTAAGTGTCACACTTTGTTCTCTATGTGAATCTCTAGATGTGCGTTAACATGCTGGGAAAGGGGCAGAGGAAACCGTGTTTTTAGAGGGGAAAAATCAAAGGCTGGTAATAAATAGACAATTTAAAGGATTTTATTGTGCAAGCTGACTAAAGGCTGAAAGAAAGCTTAATATAAAAAATAACTAGTAAATTACCAAGGTGTGTTTGAAAGGCCTCAGGAAATTTTCTAAGCGGATAGCTAATAATAATGGACACTTACAGTCTGCATGTTGCATATTAAGGAGACAGAGAAGCCAAGAAAGGAGGAGGGAAAAAATAGGGTTCTCATGGCAGCAGCAAACTGGAAAGGGGAGTGGGGTGGCAGGCAATGGAAAGCACAGCAGGCGTAGTCTGTGCCCAGTTAAAATCTGCACCGAGGTGTGCCGGCTCACACAAAGAGCCAGCGTTGCTTTGTAATGACCAAAGAAGGTGACCCCGCGTTGTACTCCTTCTATAGAATCTTTCTCGTTACCTTTCTACATACTTTCTCATTTTCTTCTACTCGTTATCTTCCATCTGTCACACCTTTTTATAAGTCTTATTCTATCATGAAAGTGAGATTGCTTCACATTGGGAGCTATAAGGTTGGCACAGCTGTCAACTATTTGCATTGGCAACCGGATCCTGGGAAGAGTCAGGATGCTATTTTAGAACAGAGTCTTCTGAAGCTGTTTCCCATTCTCAAAAAGTGCTGTTGAAGGAGAAAAAAAAGGTTTAACAGTCTAGATTACATACCCAACCCTGTCAGAATTGGAAAATTAAAAATTTATGGGTTTTTTTCAGGATAGGTAACTCCCCTATTCATTTGTCTCTGGAGAATCTTTTGTTTCCCTCTCTGCTGCTAAGGAGCTGGCTTGATGCTGAGAATAGGCAGAGACGGTAAAGAGGAGAAAATTGATCTGTATGGTATGGAAAAATTGAATCCGGTGTGGAAAAAGTTTAAGATGGCTTATGTTCTACCCCTGAATGTATGCTACTGTAAAGCATTCAAGAGTAATATTTTGAAAAGTATTCAAAATTTTAGAGTTATATATTTAAAGGAAAAACTATTAAACAGCTCTTTGCTGATTAATAATGAGAATATACTGAACATATGTATAACAACACGCTCAAATCATTGTTTCCCCACGTTCTTGCCAGTACTTATAGATAAATGAGTAAACACTTTTAAAAAAAGGCCCTAAATCATCACATTTTAGAATTGGAAATCTATGTTGTTTTAACAGCTCACTTGTCAAACATGGTGAAATGAAGGCAAGGAGAAGCTGTACAGCTCTTCAGACCCAGGGTTGGGACAGACCAGGTTGATTTCCATTGGGTGAGACCTCCGATGTGCCCTAGCTACCATGTTGAAAGCTCAGACTAACAGAGTACCTGAGGTGGTGACAGTCCTACTGGCCTCACGTGTTGGTCCTCCCCTGCGGAGCAGGCTTTGTCTCCAGAAGTTTGCCAAGGCTTCTTACCAGCTCCAGTTTGCCATTCCAGTTTACATGTAAATGGCATTTCCCATAAGTTGCTCTTAAACTTTCAACTTCTTTACTGTTCTCTTTACCCTGATGAACAAGGAAGGCCATTTTTTAGATGACTTTGCCTGAGTAAACCCACATACAATACTGTGTTCTTGGTTGGGAGGAGACAGTGACATGTGATGCTAAGGCCAAGTCCGTGGAATGGACAGCAGTTCACAGCACTTAATTCCTCTCATCCCACAACAATGCTAAGCTACCCAGTGGCAGCTTTGGGGATGTCTGTTGGTTTCTTATGAACCTGCCCTACTGTTCAACCCAGATTGTAAGCTTCTAGGAAGCACCAATCGTGTCATGGTCTTTTCTTAATTACCCCAATACCTTCTCTTTAATGAGTCCTCCCTAAAATTTTCAGTTGAATGAGTATACATCTAGTTTCATATTGTCAAGGTGCAACTTAGGGAACACAAGCAAATCCTGCAATCCATTAACCCTTAGCTGTTGTCAGGGCTCAGCAGGCAGCCTCCACAGTGAGAGGAGTCGGGCACTGGGGCATGAGGAGGAGACGCCCCAGGACAGCCCACCTTCCAGTTCCATCTGTAAGGTCAGGAAGGTACTATTTTTTGATGGGTATTTTTGGCCACATTCCCACATTTTTCAATGTAAGAATTCTGAAAAGTAAAAATTTGACAAGTGAGACGGATATGCAGTATTTAACACACTGTCTGCTTTTTTTAAAATCTGGTGTGAACATTTTACATATGTTGTTTAATAAAAACTAGATGATGGAGTGGAGGGAAGGCTGTGCAGCCTTATTTTTAGTCTTTGTCTAGTGTATAAGTAGGCTGCGGTGTGAATTGGTCAGGAAGCAGAAGAGTCCCTGTTAATTTCATTCACCTCTTTTTCATTTAAGAGAAACTGGAATTAAAAGTTAAATTAACTAAATTTAAAAGCTAGAAGCATATTGATACAATAAAAGTTACTGAGTTTGTTGTACAGGGTAAAGAGTAGTTGTATAGATGTGTGTATATTATTTATACCTGATAATTATACCTATTATGGATTTGGAACTGTATCCTTAAAGTATGGAAATACATTCCCCATGAAAATATAGAAGATGTAGTGAACGTGGGGAACAATTTAGTCTGAAGTCTTGGTCCTTGCATGCTCTTTTGGCCCTTAGAATGAATTTGTCTTTGACCATGATAAGTTGTTGGCTTGGTTTATAAGGATCACAGTATTGGGTACAGATCTTAGTTTGGATGGAGTGGTGAAAAAAAAAAAATGAGCAGTAAGATACTTAATTCATTAGTCTTGACCTCCTGGCCGTAAGGCATGTGAGAATTATCAGCTCAAAAAGTTGGGATTTTAGGTCAAAGGGTACAGATTTTCACTTAGAAAAAGAACTAGTTCCGAGGCTCTAATATACAGCATGGGCGACCGTAGGTAATAGTCAGTATTGTAACTTAAAAGTAGTTGAGAGAAGATCCTAAGCAGTCTCACCACAGGAGAAAAAAATGTTAACTATATCAGGTGATGGTTGTGTTAATTATCTTGATCTTGGTAATCATTCTACATTGTAGAGCAATGGTCCCCAGCCTTTTTGGCACCAAGAACTGTTTTCTTGGAAGACAGTTTTTCCATGGACTCGGGGCTTGGGGAGGGGATAGATGTTTTCACTTTGGCCTGCCGCTCATCTCCTGCTGTGTGACTGGGGTCCTAAGAGGCCATGTACTGCTGCTGGTCCGTGGCCTGGGCACCCCTGATGTAGAGTATTTGTATATCAAATGACCACATTATATACTTTAAATATATACATTATATTTTTCAATCATCCCTCAATACAGCTTTAAGAAGTAAAAGAAGGTTGCAATTATGAAGCAGGGCCCAGGAGCTAAGACATACCAAAGCATTCCTTATATATAATTTTTAGCAGCTTTCATCCCTCTTGGTATCTTCACCACATGCTTACGGCACCATAATTTCAGTTATGTTAATTCCCTCTAGAATCTCCTACAAACCTCCTCGAAAGTCTAAGTAACTTGTAATAGAATCATTTTATCGTATTATAGTTGGGTTTCAAGAAAGTTGAATTCAGCTCCTTTTCTTGGATAACCAAATGACCTCTAATAGCATTTTAAGGTTTAAGCTCTCTCACACTTGCTCTCAGCCCACAGCTTTAAGGTGGGGTAGATGTGAATTCTCTCCATTATGCAGGTGATGTAATTGAGACTCAGGTAGCTTGCATCTCACAACAGGTACACATCTCTCTCAAAGGTTAACTTGGGATTTGTACTCAAGCTTTGATTCTAAATCTGCTGTCATTTTCCTCTTGAGAAATGTTATTTAAAATTACAGCAGAGCTCTTTGTTAAGCACAGAGTAATTTCATATTTTAAAATATCTTTATGAATTCAGGTTTTGAGAAGAATTTTCTTTAAGCAACACCTATCTTCACCTTCATTTTGATTTTTTTTTAAACAGTGTTTTGCCATTGAACAACAACTAAAAGTTTTTTGAGCTATTTCCATGCTCTCTTTGTGAAGTTTTCCCTTCAGCATTTTCTCTAACTCTAATCCATTTGTCTTCTTGGTCCAATTAGTGCCCACTGAAAGAAATCCAGTAAATAGTATCTGAAGCAATGAGGTTGTTCCAGGAATCTTTCCATATATCCTTGAGTTGGGTGTGACTGCTCTATAAACTTTATTTTTCATCACACATACTGTGAACCTAAATGTGTTAAGTACTTTATGGATCTAGTGCTTGGAGCAGTGCCAGCAAACTTGGCAGTATCAAAAAATGTCTGTGTGGCAAAAAAAAAAAACACCACCACCCATCAGAAACAGAGTGAAAAGACTAATGACAGACTGGTGGAAATAGTTTCACTTATGTCATAGACAAATGGCTAGTCTCTTTAATATATAAAGAGCTCCTAGAAGTTGATAGGGCTTCCCTGGTGGCTCAGACGGTAAAAAAATCCACCTTCAATGCGGGATACCTGGGTTCAATCCCTGGGTTGGAAAGATCCCCTGGAGAAGGGCATGGCAACCCACTCCAGTATTCTTGCCTGGAAAATCCCCATGAACAGAGGAGCCTGACAGACAACAGTCCATGGGGTCACAAAGAGTCAGACATGACTGAGCCACTAAGCATGCATGCAGAAGTTGATAAGCTTAGAAAAGAGAGATGTTCAATCCAAAAAAATGGATTAAGAATATGAAAAGGACATTTCACAGGAAAGGAAATACAAATAGGCTGTTAACATATGAAAAGATGCTTAAATTCATCATGCTAAGAGAAATTCACATCAAAAATCACCTATCTGATTGGCACAAACCCAGAAGTTTGATGATACATGGTTGTAAGGCTGTGGGAAAGCAAGGGTTCTCATACTTTGATTTTAACTGTGTAAGTGGAGCAGTCCATATGAGGGAGGGGATAATTTGGCAACAGCTATGAAAATTATGCATGCTTTACCCTCTGACCTAGTGTATTAGTTGCTTGGGGTTATCGTAACAAAGTACCACAAATGGGGTGGCTTAAACTAACAGAAATGCGTCAACTCACAGTTCTGGAGACTGGAAGTCTGAAATCAAGACATGGGGTTATGCTCCCTCTGAGACCAGTAGGGGGATCCTACTTTGTCTCTTCCTAGCTTTCTGTGATTTGCTGGCAGTCTTCGGTGGTCGTTGGCCTGCAGCTGCATAGCTCTGATTTCTGCCTGTCTTTACCGCGTGTCTCTATGTCTTCATGTGGTCATCATCTTGTAAGGACACCAGTCATACTGGAATAGGAGTCCGCCCTATTCCAGTAAAACTTCATTTTAATTTACATCTATAGTGACCCTGTTTCCAAATAAGGTTACATCCTAAATACTGAGTATTAGGACCTCTACATAACCTTCATAAGAGACACAATTCAACCTGTAATACCCAGCAATCCCACCTTAGCATTTATTCTACAGATGTACTGGAACAACTCAAAGCTATGAGAGGCTTGGTTAAGCATGCCTTACCTCTGCCGTGGAGTACTGCAGCTCTAAAGCAGTGCTGAAGGTAGGAGCTGACATGGGGAGCCCTTCACGTCAGAACCGCAATGTAGTATGCTATCTTTGGGGTAAAAAAGGAAAACAGATGTTGTTCATACTTGCTTATATTTGTATGAAGAAACTCTGGGAAAAGACGTAAGAAATGAATAAGTGTGATTATGGGAGACGGGGGTGGGGCAAACAGGGGCAGAGAGACAATTAAGACTCTCTGTTGCTTTCTTGTGTTACTTGATAGTGAATCGTATGAACGAGTTACCTGTCTCAAGAATGATACACCAAGAGTGTCCTCCTTTGCAATTCAGTAAGGAACTAATTTTTAGGAAATAAACAGGGAATCTGTATATTGTCCCAGTAATCAGCCCCCTATTTTCTTTCTCTCTCCTTTCTCTTAAGCTTTGCTTTAGTTCTTGGGATTGTGCCACCACTACCTCTCTTCACATGTCACACACCTGCTCTTGGTTTGTAGCATCGTTATGACTTACTTCTCATTAGTAGAGAAATATCTGCTTATTCCAGAACCTTTGGTCAGAGATGCAAACAAAAGCCAATCAAGCACGCGCTGGCATTTCTTATGACAAGGCTGTTATGAACAATCAGTTGATGAGCTTAAGGCAATTTACATTAAAATGGGCTTGGAAGCAGGAGCACAGGTAATGAGTCTGTATTTCATCTATCTAAAATTTTTAAATAAAGTGTTGTGAAAGAAGTGTTCACAGCCTTCAGTAGCACATTATCTTCAGTTTCTGAGTTTTCTTTCCATTTTAAAAGTGAATTTGATTAATGTACTAAGATCAGAATCAGAACTTTTTTCTTAAAAAATAATTAAGTGGATAATTATGTCCATTAACCCTCTCCACGCCCAAAAAAGTTGTTTTTATTTTGCTCTGGTCCCCAGGGGGGCGGGAGGTGGGGGAGAAGCAAGGATACTTTGGGACCTGGTCACCTAGTTCTGTGTGTCACCTGCATCTTCTATTTCTCCTCTTCTGCATCTTACCGACCTGTGTTGTAGTTCAGCAGCTAGGGGGATGAGGAAAAGAAGTACATGTAAGTAAGCCTCTTTGGCTAATTAGTAGTTTTGGTTAGAGAAACAGCCAGGGGGATAGTTGAGAATATGGTTGAAAGACATGATTTGGTTTGTCTGTGAATTTCAATTTGCCAAGTTAACCCTGGTTTCTTTTATGGTGGATAATCCATAGTGAACAGCATTATCATATGACCTCTTTTCCATAAGCTACTATTTATTCCCTCAGAATACTAATGTATTAAATGCTTTTTATATAAAAGAACAGCTCTGTGTTACTGAGAAGTATCATGATGCCAGCTTCCAAATGTCCAAGCTAGACAGGGAGAATGTGGTATATCTTTGTGCCACAAAGAATATCATAACAGACATCATTCCCAGATATAATCAACACAAGACAAAGAATTGGGGGCAGGAAGAAGCTGTCTGAAAAAGAGAGAGGGGGAGGTTGCAGTGTGGAAGACAGGGTGTAAATGCTAATTAAACTAGGATCAGGTATATAGGGAAGCTAAAATAAAATCTGGGCACCTCAAGGCAGCAAGAAGAGGAAAGGGAAGATTAGGGGATGGAAGAGAAGAAGTCTGTTTTCAGAAGACAGATTTTTTGCATTACTTTTTACACTCAGGAATAGACCTCCAGCCGTCCTAGCTGGACAGGTCTCAGCCCATCTACCTCCTGGTCTTTGACTGCTTTACTTACTTTGTTCCTTCAAAAGACCACTGCAGCCATTGTGACTCCAGTCATCACCTCCATGAGAAAATCCGTAGATGCTCTGTGTGGCTACTAAGATTAATTTTGTCTCTGTTCTAAAGACCGGCATTGCTGGCCCTTCCCATCCTCTTCTAGCCTCCACTCCCACCACAGGTCTCTCCTCATTCTCTCCTCCCCAGCCTTTGACCTTCTCCACATGCTCCACCGCTCCCTCCAACCCTAGAGCCTCTTCATATACCCCTCCCCGCAGCCTGCCTTCGCAAGTGCTTCACTCTTCTGCTGTTTAACTGATTTAAGTCCTTCCTCCCCTACACCTAGACTTCTCCCTGACTTTACTTAGCACAGTGCTGCTGCTGCTAAGTCACTTCAGTCGTGTCCAACTCTGTGCGACCCCAGAGACGGCAGCCCACCAGGCTCCCCATCCCTGGGGTGCTCCAGGCAAGAACACTAAAGTGGGTTGCCATTTCCTTCTCCAAGGCATGAAAGTGAAAAGTGAAAGGGAAGTCGCTCAGTCGTGTCCAACTCTTAGCGACCCCATGGACCGCAGCCTACCAGGCTCCTCCATCCATGGGATTTTCCAGGCAAGAGTACTTTGAGTGGGGTGCCATTGCTTCTCCACTTAGCACAGTGGAAGTTTTTAATTTTTGTGTAATTATTTGATGGTCTCCCCCACTCAACTGGAAGTTTTTAGAAGAGAAGAACCATGTAAGCTTTTGCTCACCATTCCCTTGCACAGCTGGCTTGAAACCCCTCTCTTGTAAATGGATGAAGATGCAAATCACTCTTCAGGGAAGCAGAATAGTGTAGTGGTGGATTTAGTCCCATTGCCACCTCTTCTAGGCTGAACAATCAGTTGATCAGCTTAAGGCAGTTCGCATTAAAATCATCTTATAAGCAGGAGCTCAGGTAATGAGTCTGTATTTCATCTATCTAAAATTTTTAAATAAGGTGTTACCTGTGGATTCCACCCTATTAAGAACACCTTAAACAAGAAAGTTTCTTTTTCTCATGTAGAAGGCCAAGCTTGCAAGCTGGGCAATATTGTCAGGGATGCAGGCTGCTTTCCTTGTTTTTGCTGGGCATTCATGAGCCCCGCTTAATATACTGACTCCATTAATAAAGAAAATGGGGAGATCAGAGCGGGACAGTTAGCTGTCTCTGCCATAGTGCTTTCTAGGCATTGTGGGTGTTGAATAAATACATAAGACTCTCTCAGCACAGTGCCTGGCACATAGCACTTCTTGGCTGTTTGTGTTTCTTCCTTCAGCATATTCACACTAAATCACTTACCCTAGACGCCTTCTACTCCTGTTCTTAGGGTGTTTTTGAGTTCTTCATTCTTGGATCAACTTGGTTGGTTTACTACATTTGCAGACAGTCTACCCTGCATGTAGGGAACACGTCTCCGATTTCCTTTTGATCGTTCATGGAGTAGTAGCCCTTCTGCCACAGCACTGGGACGTTGCTCTCCTCGGCTCTTTATATAAAGTCAGCTTCCCCACAGCTCAGATAAACTCTGTTGAACAAATAGAGCCAAAGGTCTTTTTTTCTCCCATGGATGGTGCCATCTGGGCACAAATATGCCTTTTTTCAAAGCTATACCTGGACATGCAGGAGTTAGGCTAGGAGGGACAGGGTGAGGAAGGAGGTGAGAGGGAAGTTCAGTGAAAATAAAGTAAGACAGTGTGTGTTAGCCTTAACAGTTTTCTCTTCTTCGTTTCCTATGAAGGCAATTGACCGAGGAGTGGGCTTTGAACTTCTCTATAGCCCTGCTATCAAAGACTCTACGATGAGAAGGTACACAATTTCCAATGCCCTCAATTTGATGCAGGTCTGCAAAGGAAAGGTATGGTTCCATAATTTTAGGGTGGTTTCAAATCTGGATGTTTATTATTAATATACTGGGGTTATCCAGCTGATCCTTAGAGCAAAAAGTTCTCAAGGCCCAAGAACAAATTCTACCATTTCGACAGGCTCTGCAGGTCTTCAGAGAAAGAAAAATGCTCTAGGGAAAAATAACACGAAGTGGGGAAGATGTGTTGAAAGTCTTTATCTTTCAGGAAAGAATTGGCCATTTACCTCCTGTGAAAGAATAGTCTGGAGAGCAATTATTTGTCATCATTGAGTTGAATTAAGGTTACATGCCCTTTTCAACTAGTTTTTTAAACTGATTCATCTTTCCTAGGATCTGTTGGGAAGGCCTGTTCTGTTTCTTATTTTAGGCTGCTTTTAGTTTGACATGAGGTCTTTCATCCATCACTTTAATTATGTACCTTATCTTAAGAAGAAGTTGGTGTTTATGTTAAAAATTTGATTGCTGGTTATTTGTATTGTAAGACTCTTCAGTTTTTTCCCACATTTATCTAAGATTAATGTTGATTACTTTCTGTTTTGTAGAATGTAATTATATCTAGTGCTGCAGAAAGGGTAAGTCTGGCATTAAGTACTTTGTTTTCACTTTTCAAGTTTTAAAACTAAAAGGTTTCTAGGGTAGAAATTAAAATAGTAATGTAATGAAAGGTTGTGTTTTCATTTTTAACTTCATTTGCTCATTGTAATTGCTGAAGAGCAATTTTATCCCTATTTATCCCCATTCTTTTGGGGCTTCAAATTTTGTTTATATAAATAGTCTTTCCTTCATATTGTTGTAAAATGCTTTTCAAGGATCTTTTATATTTTCAAAAATGTAAGAAACCCATCAAAATTATAACGACTTAAATTTATGCAGTTGACTTCCTTATTTTTAGATACTTAAGCATCCTATTTACTGCAGATGAAGTCATTGAAATGTTATGAATAACTTTTCTCATATCTATTTTTTGTTCATTTTATTTTAGCCTTTAGAAATAAGAGGCCCATACGATGTGGCAAACTTGTATCCTTTTCTGAATAAGAAGTCATTGCAATTTTCTTTTAGGAAATTTGAATTTAGTATATTAAACTTTAACAAGAGTTTTAAAACTATAAGTCTATCAACTAAGAATTTCAAAAACAAATTACATCAGGCTTAAAGTGCTTTATCCTTTTGTTTTCTGGATGAAGGGTGAAGTAGAAAAGGGGGGAAGAGTAAAAGTTTAGAGTTAAATGAGTCTTTTCTCAAACGCTTTTTCCATTTAGGCTAAGAACTGTAAAATTAAAGTGTCTCTCTCAGTGCCAGGGCAGCTGGCATTGTTGGTTATGTTTCTGTTGGTCTGGTGTCCTCGGCTGACTCTGGGCTGAAATCTTTAACGACCCCCAGAGGGTTGCTGTTTGGGCTGTCTGAAAGTGATGCGAAGGCCGCAGTGTCCACCAACTGCCGGGCAGTGCTTCTGCATGGAGGTGAGCACGTTTTTCCAACAGAATCAGAGTGGTCATGTTAAGAGCCAGTCATTTCTGTCAAACAGTTGAGCCATATCAACTTTTATTATCCTGCCCCTCAGAGTTCCTTTAAAATCATCTTTTCTGAACCCACTAGCCATGTGCATCATTGCTTTTCTTGCCCTTCACTTCAGGCTTTATGTTCTGTAGTGTGTGGAATGAATACACTTTGCCTTGAGTGTTGAATGCGTTCTTTCAAGCTCTACATATGTATCCCTGCCTACATTTTGATAGGCCTCTAATTGCCCTTTCTTCTCCAGAGGGACATGCTTTCCCTGCTGAAAATCACTGATTGAGAGAAGTGAAAAGTGAAAAATACATGTTAAGCCATTGATGAGGAACACAAAAGCACCGAATACATTTTTAAAGATCTAGCTAGCAAACTCAGATCACAACGTTGCACATTTATTACATCTTGTGGTTCTTTTCTCATTTTTTGTTTCCATGTTCAAGTATGCATAGACTTCACGTTTTTTTTTTTTTAACTCACATTTCATTTACATATATCTACCTCCTTACCCTAATTCTGCTACTTGAAGGCACTGAATTTCTTATTCATCAGATGATAAAAGTTGAACTAGAAGTGTTTGATATGCCAGGACTTTGGAGAATGAAAAAGAGGCTTTTTAAAAGGAAAAAAAGTGTATACTTTTGATCTGCTGTTTTTATCTGCATTCTCTTTGTAAATTTTAGTAGTAGTGGTAACGGTCGGGAAGCAGTCTACTTGATACTATCCACATGCGTGTTAAGCTTCAGAATTGGTTGATACATAAAGACTAGGTTATTTAAGAGTAGTTAAGACTAGATTAAAAGAGTAGTTAAGTTATTGAGGGCTTGTATACTATGTCTGGATTTTAATGATCTGATTTCTGCTTGGCAGAACTGGTTGCTGTATTGACTTACCACAAATTAGAGGATTTTGCTTTTGTTTTCAACATTTTTAGTTTGAGATTCTTTTATTATATACATAACCTAGTCCCATCATATAAGCTCTGGGAATGACCACATTAGAACTTTTATCAAGATTTTCTGAAATTAGGAAATAGTTCAAACTGGTGGTTCTGCCATTATTTTTGTCTATCTTAAGGGAACGTTTAAGTATCATCAAGATTTTGGGTAACAATTAGTGGTCTAAAACAGACTAAGACAAAGAAGGGAAACTAATTTTAAAAATTTAATAGGGAAAAATATGAAGATCTACTCTTGACCTCAAGAACCTCAGCTATTCAACATAAGCTATATCTAAAGCTAGGTTTTTATGGAAGCTAAACTAAAAGAAGTCTTGTGGACTCTAATAGCATTCCCAGTCATTCTAGTTGTGCCCCTGACAGTCCTAGTTTATGCTCTCTGTCCCTGTAGAATTAATAGCACATCTATAGGATAAATTGTAGTTCCCGTGGTTTTAGTTGACATTGGGATCAATGAGACAGTCGTGTGGTGGGATACTAGGATTATTAATTCAACCTAAGGTTCAGTTCAGTTCAGTCACTCAGTTGTGTCCAACTCTTTGTGACCCCATGGACGGCAGCATGCCAGGCTTCCCTGTCCGTCACCAACTCCCGGAGTTTACTCAAACTCATGTCATTGAGTCAGTGATGCCATCCAACCATCTCATCCTCTGTCATCCCCTTCTCCTCCTGCCTTCAATCTTTCCCGGCATTAGGATCTTTTCAAATGAGTCAGTTCTTCGCATCAGGTGGCCAGAGTATTAGAGCTTCAGCTTCAGCATCAGTCCTTCCAATGAGTATTGAGGACTAATTTCCTTTAGGATTGACTGGTTTGATATCCTTGCTGTCCAAGGGACTCTCAAGAGTCCTCTCCAACACCACAGTTCAAAAGCATCAATTCTCCAGTATTCAGCACTCTTTATGGTGCAACTCTCACATCCATACATGACTACTGGAAAACCATAGCTTTGACTAGACAGACCTTTGTTTGCAGAGTAATGTCTCTGCTTTTTAATATGCTGTCTAGGTTTGTCATAGCTTTTCTTCCAAGCGTCTTTTTAATTTCATGGCTGCAGTCACCATCTGCAGTGATTTTGGAGCCCAAGAAAATAGTCTCTGACTGCTTCCATTGTTTCCTGATGAAAGTGAAAGAAGAGAGTGAAAAAGCTGGCTTAAACTTAACATTCAAAAAACTAAGATCATGGAATCTGGTCCCATCACTTCATGGCAAATAGATGTGGGAAACAGTGGAAACAGTGACAGCCTAAGTTTACATGAAAAGAATTACTCTATTCTAAGGCAAGAGGATTCAAAGCCTCACTGTCATCCTCTGTACTGGTAAGACCCAACTGGCACCTGTGTCATCCTGAGTGCCACATTTAAGGGCACCACTGCACAGAAGCACTACCAAAAGATGGTTAATTCTTAGAGGGTGTGAAAACCCTATCATGAGAGCAATTGTTGAAAACAGTGCAGGAGTAGATACCTAGAAAACAGAAGAGTTGAAAGCCTTCTCCACATTGGAAGGCTTGCTATAAAGAATCAAAGTTAGATGAGTCCTGTGGGCTTCTAGCAGCCAGTGAATAGCAATTTTAAGGTCAAGACAGAGAAAAGAGGTTTAGGGTCTAAAAGAGTTACTTTAGTAACTATATAAAAATCTTGTTTTTCAGTGATTTATAATCTTGTTGGCTTAGATTAAGAAGTAAATGTTCATGTGATTAAAAAAAATATTTCTGACATAGAACTAAAATAATTTTGAAACTAATCCTTTTTGTTACAGACATTTTTGTTAATTGCTTTTCACAATTTAATTTTTATATTTATTCTGCTGATTTTTAGACTATTACTCATAATCATAGTGATAAAATAGACATCTGTAACATTTTTCTTGGTGAAATGCAAATTTAAGGCAATTTCTGTTTGTTTTGAGGTTCTCTCATTATGTTGGTGTTGTAATGACCTTGAGAGAAGTTTTGTCCCTGTTATAAATTAAAATGCTTTTAAATAACTGACAGAAATTTAGTAGACTTAGTAAATTAATCTTGATAAGTGAGAAGGTAATATTTAACTTTTTAGAAATGACTTTACTTTCTATTACATGAAATGTCTTAATTAAATTTGTGTTTATCAAGTCCCTTTGATTTTATCTCTTGTCACCAAAAGGTCTTGCTTCCTCCCTCATCCTTCCCCATTTCCTAAGGACTAAGTTTAAATCTCTTCGTGGCACTGTGACCTTTCACAAACGACCCCTCCAGCCTTGTTTCCCCTGATTTTTTCACACTCCTCCTTTACACCAGTCATCTTGTCTCCTACGTATTATTTTCTTATCTCTCTCTCCATATCTTTGCAAAGGAAAACTTTCCTTTTTCTTTTCCTTCTTTTATGATAGTGTTGTTTCTTTTGTGATACCGTCCTGATTCCTCCAGGCAGGGTTACTTCTTGTGGGGTCTCCATTCCTACTATACTATTATATTTGCCCCTGATGTGCTGTCAGTATGGGTAGAAAGAAGCACTGTTTAGGCTTCTCAGAATCCTCTGTAGATAACACAGTGCCTGGCCCCTTAGTACATTTTTAGCAGAAGTTAGCTAGACTGAAGTTGAACTCTGCTGCCAGCCTGACCTAAACATCTAATAATTTCCATTCTTCTTTGTCCATTGTCAACAACACAAAAGAGATCAATAACCATGTGTATTATTCTTTATTCACTCAACAAGTATTTCTTAAACATTTGTTAAATAACCAGGCATTGCTGTACGTTGGCCATATAATATGATGGATTCTTCAGACAGACACTCATGATCTAGTGAGGGACACAGATAGTGAATGGTCTGTACCATAAAATGAAGTGAGCACACACACCACCATGGATCAGGACGGCTGACTGTTGTACTTGCTGTCCTGGCTCATCCATCTCTACCACACTTTACGCATGTGCTGCCCCAACCTCTGAAACTTGGTTTCTGGCTACATGAGATGCCATTAGAGACAGACCGTTGGAGATAACTTGCCCTGTAATTTTACCCTTGAGGGTAGTCCCTTTGGAATGAACTAGATGTTAATAATATACTGATATTTGTATAAGCTAGGGGCAGGTAAAGGTGATCGCAGTAAATGGCATCAGCACTCACAGCAGTTCATACAGGTTTATCATTTACTCATGCTGTAAGTGACATGGGGATTTCTTCGGAAGGAATGATGCTAAAGCTGAAACTCCAGTACTTTGGCCACCTCATAGGAAGAGTTGACTCATTGGAAAAGACTCTGATGCTGGGAGGGATGGGGCAGGAGGAGAAGGGGATGACAGAGGATGAGATGGCTGGATGACATCACCGACTTGACGGACATGAATTTGGGTAAACTCCAGGAGTTGGTGATGGGCAGGGAGGCCTGGCATGCTGCAGTTCATGGGGTTGCAAAGAGTCGGACACGA
This sequence comes from Bison bison bison, assembly GCF_000754665.1. NCBI lineage: Eukaryota > Metazoa > Chordata > Mammalia > Artiodactyla > Bovidae > Bison > Bison bison. The sequence continues at coordinate 3,685,707 of NW_011494744.1, read as the reverse complement.
CTGAGTGACTGAACTGAACTGAACATGGGGATGCTTGTTATACCACCTCTTTAAATCATATCTTAACTTTAAGCACTTTGGTTTCCCTGTTTGATTTATAGAAACTAGAAAAACTGCTTTTGGAATTATTTCCACGGTGAAGAAACCTCGGACATCAGAAGCAGATGATGATTCTCTTCCAGCCTGCAAAAAAGCCAAGTGTGAGAGCTGAAAAGAACCGTCCATCTCAGTCAACACTCCCCTTTCAGAGTCCATCAGCCACTCTGAACAGAAACGGAACCCCCGTATGATTCACTGTTTTCACTTGGAGCCAGATGTCACTAGTCTATAAAAGCAATCTTATATTCAAGCCATTAAAATAACAAAACCTAGTAAAACATTAGAAAAAAAAGACTGTCCCCGTACATTAATTTAAATATATTTTAGGAGAAAAACAAAGACAAGTTTGTTTATCCTTTGCATTAAGTGATAAATGGCAGGTATACGTACGATCTTTCAATACAAGAGACTCTAAAAATCTTTCTTGTTCATTTTGAAGTTCATGCTTTTCAGCTTCACTTGGTATATATGACTTACTATTTTTTAGTTTTACTGCTCAAAAAGTGATTATTTTGAGGACTATTAAAACTTTGCTAAAGGATTGACTTTTTAGTTGATCTTTTCTTTTAAGCCTCTCTCATTATGTTCATGAAGTCCAAGTCCTTTCTAAGAGCAATTGCTATAAAATTTGTGGAGGAGAGGGAAAGTGCACATAAAATCACACTTGGCCTCTTCCTTTGCTGCTTCTTACCTCCATGATGTCCTTAAAATAGGATTCCTCTGAGTTGGAAGCCCCTGAAAACCTAATACTGATTTTTATAAAACTATAGTGAAAATCTCAAGTACTAGACTCAACCAAATTTGTAAATAATTTGTTTTAATAGTGGGATCACTATGTTAAATAGAAGCAGCCTTTTTTACAAGTATGTGCATTTATGCTATATTGATACTAAGAAAATTGGAGAAGGCTTTACACCAAACTCAACCTGTGAATTTATTTGGGGGTTTTTTTTTTTGCTTTTAAAAATGTTTTATTTATTCGTAAACATTTTTAAATTTTGTACAGGTTTTAAAGGTTACTTTGCATTTACAGTTGTTAAAAGAATACTGGCCATGCCCCTGTGGTTACAGTGCACCCTGAGCCCGTCTGCCACCACCTCTAGTTTGTGCCTCCTGCTGCCCCCCTCCGGTGTTGCCCCCTCTCCCTTGCCCCCTGCACTGGTAACCCTCAGTTTCTTTTCCTTATCTGTGAGTCTACTTCTTTTATGTTATATTCTCTAGTTTGTTAAGGACTCATATTCTTTAACTCTGGGGTACAGGGCAATAATACTTTTAATTTGTGGAATTTAACTGGAAATAGAACTGCCATATGACCCAGCAATCCCACTGATATTCAGATATTCATGCTGAAATATCTATTGTATTATTTTCTTTTTTTAAATTTTTATTATAAATTTATTTATTTTAATTGGAGGCTAATTACTTTACAGTATTGGTATTGGTTTTGCCATACATCGACATGCATCCACCACGGGTGTACACGTGTTCCCCATCCTGAACCCCCCTCCCACCTCCCTCCCCGTACCATCCCTCTGGGTCATCCCAGGGCACCAGCCCCAAGCATCCTGTGTCCTGCATCGAACCTGGACTGGCGATTCGTTTCACATATGATATTATACGTGTTTCAATGCCCTTCTCCCATATCATCCCACCCTCTCCCTCTCCCACAGAGTCCAAAAGACTGTTCTATACATCTGTGTTTCTTTTGCTGTCTCGCGTACAGGGTTATTACCATCTTTCTAAATTCCATATATATGCATTATTATACTGTATTGGTATTTTTCTTTCTGGCTTACTTCACTCTGTATAATAGGCTCCAGTTTCATCCACCTCAGAACTGATTGAAATGTATTCTTTTTAATGGCTGAGTAATACTCCATTGTGTATATGTACCACAGTTTCTTATCCATTCATCTGCTGATGGACATCTAGGTTGCTTCCACGTCCTGGCTATTATAAACAGTGCTGCAATGAACATTGGGGTACACGTGTCTTTCAATTCTGATTTCCTTGGTGTGTATGCCCAGCAGTGGGATTGCTGGGTCATAAGGCAGTTCTATTTCCAGTTTTTTAAGGAATCTCCACACTGTTCTCCATAGTGGCTGTACTAGTTTGCATTCCCATCAATAGTATAACAGGGTTCCCTTTTCTCCACACCCTCTCCAGCATTTATTGCTTGTAGACTTTTGGATAGCAGTCATTCTGACTGGCGTGAAATGGTACCTCATTGTGGTTTTGATTTGCATTTCTCTGATAACAAGTGATGTTGAGCATCTTTTCATGTGTTTGTTAGCCATCTGTATGTCTTCTTTGGAGAAATGTCTGTTTAGTTTTTTGACCCAGTTTTTTGATTGGGTCGTTTATTTTTCTGGAATTGAACTGCAGGAGTTGCTTGTATATTTTTGAGATTAATTCTTTGTCAGTTGCTTCATTTGCTATTATTTTCTCCCATTCTGAAGGCTATCTTTTCACCTTGCTTAGAGTTTCCTTTGTTGTGCAGAAGCTTTTAATTTTAATTAGGTCCCATTTGTTTATTTTTGCTTTTATTTCCAATATTCTGGGAGGTGGGTCATAGAGGTTCCTGCTGTGATTTATGTCGGAGAGTGTTTTGCCTATGTTCTCCTCTAGAAGTTTTATAGTTTCTGGTC